>NW_018164820.1:221913-238994 GCF_001263595.1 Phalaenopsis equestris
TATATATATATATATATATATATATATATAACGTATTTTAAAAGATTTCTATTTAAATAATTGGATGTCATTTAAAGAATGAAATATTGCATCGAGAAGTCGAGTTCAATTCAATCAGACATATGCTATATGATTATTCAAAAGCCGAGTTCAGTTAATTAAGTCCACATTCTCGACTTAATACAGAAAAATTATTCTCAATGAAATATTCATTTCACTTCAGACAGAGTATTACAATGAGCTATTATAACAATAGAAGAAGAAAATAAAACAAACAAAAAAATTAATTTTCATGCGGCGAGTTTCATCCATAATTGTCCATAGAGAAATGATTTTCTTTAGCATTATATATATATAACGAATTTCAAAGCATTCAAACGGCTTAGAGAACGACCAAACAACCAAAGCGTTTTACCTCCTTCTTGTTAACAATATGCTCAAGAATCGACCAACACGCTATGGTGAAAGATTCAAACGACTGACCACGCACGCCGACAGTCTCGATCGACCGAGGCATAGGCGAGAATTCTTGATCGCGGCTACTCGGTTAAGCCACCTTTAACTCGGTGGACGAGATCGACATTCGACCAGGCACCATAGCCTACCAACCAATGACGCGGTCGCCACTCTGCCGGTCACCTCAGTCGGTCAAATCTAAGCCAGTTAACTGGCCAAGTTACCGTCATATTAAAATTCAAATTATAATGCCGAAATAGTATGAAATCCATATTATTAATTAGAACATCAATTGTATTAATAGCGGTTTACATAGAGTTCCCTCTTTTCTGTAATGTACAAAATAATTTATCTAAAAATAAATGGCAAAAATATGAACAAAATGACTTTTTTCGATTCTCGCTACGTGAAACTCCTGACTTGCTATACTTTATTTCTCTCTTCCTTCCAAAACCCTTGGGGTGTATTCACAAAGGACATTTTAGAATTCAACATATAAATATTAAAAATTATTACATGCAAAATCCATACCTCGCTCTTAAATGAGGAGAGAGAGGAGGTCTCTCTCTAGCCCTCTTTTTGCTCATTCTAGCTAGGGCTGTCAAAAAAGCTTGTTGTTCGCGAACAGTTTGTGTTCGGTTCATCTATGAGTTCGTGTTTGATTCGTTCGATAAGTAAATCAGATGAACGTGAATATTTTTTTTTTTTCGTTCGGTTAGTTAAATGAACCAAACACGAACAGTGATGCGTTCGTTCGTGTTCGAATTGTTATTATTCGAAATATAAATAATTTAAAATAATTATATATATATAATTTATGATATTTTAAAAAATTAAATTTTATAAATTATAATATAATAATAATATATTAATATACTATATTAGTAATATATTAATATAGATATTATATATTTATATAATATAAGTTATATAAATAATATAACATATTATTTATATATATTAAAATTAGGGATGTCAAGTTGGCTCGTCGTTCGCGAACAGCTCGTTTTTGGCTCGTTCGTTAAGAAACGAACACGAATAGTAACTTCACGAACAATTTCGATCACGAGCTTATTTCAGACAAGCTAAATTTTAAACAAACTGAACACGAACACAAACATAAGATCTGTACGTACGTGTTCGGTTCATTTACACCCCCTCATTCCAGCGTCTCCGCAGCTAAAAATTTTTTATATGTATAAGGCCGGCAAATTAAGTTCTGAGGTGGTCAACAAAAAAAGAATATTAAGGCAAATATAAAATAAATAAATTATTATAATATATATATATATATATAATAAAATTGTCAGAAGGTATATGGTAATAAAAATGAGTAATAATAATAGTAATATAAAAATATGATAAAGAAAATTATTTCCAAAATAAAGTTTCCTTCTCCCGGGGCTTGAAGTAGCAAAGAAACCTTCGTCAAAATTTTTAAATAATCTTTCTTTTACAAAGTCCGGCTGACATGGCAAAGTCGTTATGTTAGCGGTGATTTTAGCCGATGATGTGGCAAAAATTAGCGCTAACATGACCACTGTTTTAGATTTAAGTTTTTTTTATATTTAAGCGAATATTTTAAATAAAAAATTTTAAAAAATTTCATTTTTAAAATTTAATAAAAAAAAGGTGTAAAAGCCAAAATCTTTCATGTAAATTTAAAGATAGAAAAAAATAAACTTCCTGTAGGGATTTTTGCAAGGAATTTCCCACAGAAAAATTTCCCCAAAATCACCTCCGTAAAGCTTAGGGACCGCGGGTAGATTGTGGGGTCGACTCATAGCCTGAATTAACTGTAAAAAAATCAAATTTGACAGACAGCATTTTCAAAAACGTTAAAATCAAACGGTTACACGGTGTTTTCAAAAACGCAACCGCACTTATAATAAGTTGTTCCAAACAGACCCTTGCAGAAAAAAAAACCTCCATTCGCAAGTGAAATAGCCTTAAAATTAAGAGAAAGAGAGAGCAGGAAGAACCCATAAAACTCAGGATAGATAGCGTCGCAGAAAAAGCCAAAAACCCGGTTAAAAGAACAAGCTCATCACCAGGTTCTCATAATCCATTCATGGCGCTATCCCTCCTGAGCTTTAAAGTTTCTCCCCTACTTTTACATCGACAGAACTGACTTAAGAATGCCCAGACGCACCCATATTTATATGCAGAAGCTTTTCTGCTAATACTGGCTTTATCTTCGCTCTACTCTTTCCCAAGGACATTAAAAAACTAAAAAAAAATATGATTTTTATTCCGACTACGTTAATCCGCTTCATTTCTTCACCCATTCCAGTGTTCATATCTGACTTTGAGATTGGAATATATATTTGTATGATGAGAACATGAGATTATTTGCTATTATTATTATCATTTTGGACAGCGGGTTTTGGGTTTCTGCATGGGAGTAACGTGGAATGTAGGGGGGATGTCTTGTTTTGGTACGTAGGAAATCAATTTTCAAAATCGCATTTTTATCAAAATTATCTTTTTGTCAAAATTTTATTCATGATATATTAGATTTGTGATGTCGATAATGTCATAAAGATAATGCATTTGAAACCACACGTACGTACTGCAATGTTTCAGAAGTGTGGGGGCATTTTACTCTAATTAATATAAACTATAATAATACTATAGTTAATGATATAAATAATGAAAGAGACTTGAAGTTCTTGTTTATATTAAGATAATAGTTTATTATCTTATGTGTTTAATATTATACTTTTTTATTTGGCATGATTATCCAACATTTCTGATAATTTTCCCAAGTTCAATTGGTACAAATATGTTTGGGAAATTTATATACATACCAAACCATTCTTATGTATTTATTTATCCAACATCTAAAGATTGATATTTACACTTATTAAAATTATTATAAAATGATGCATAAAAAATTGCATTTCACATTTAAAAATATAATGAAGCTTATGTTAAAAATTTCAGTCTTATGCCTTTAAATACAGAAAAAATTATTTCATACAAATACCGTATGCAAAAATGTATATAATGTCTGATCTTCATCATCTATCATAACAAATATTAAAAAAAATTAAAATAGGACCCACCGTTGTACATCTTTTCTGTAATTGACGATGGAGATCAGACATAGCATGCATTTCTGCATACGGTGTTCATATGAAATAATCTTTCCTAAATACAAATGTTCGGATGTAATTAGATATGCAAATACATAAAATTAGTACTGTGGTATATCTGTAAATTCCCGAATATTTTTTCTGGGCCAACGCGCAAGGAGCTTGTTGAAAATAAAAATGCATGTACTATACTCTCGTTTAAAACTTGGCCACTGTTCATGTCTATTCGGATCATAAAACTGTCTAGAATTTGTCAGACATAAGCAGCCTGCCAGACTATACATTGATGGCACTAATATGTCACATGTATACCTTGATTTTGTATACTTATATTTTGTACATAACTACATACGTGTAACTTTAATTAACTTTACATTTACGTAGTTCCAAACATGCATGCATAATAAATACAGAAATCATGCACAGCAACAACGTAATTTGTTTGACAAAAAAGAACACAATTAAATAAAATCATAAATTGATATGTTCTGGCAGGAGTCAAATGAGCTGGTGCAAGCCTGCTTGAAGGCCAATTTGCCAGGAAAGTCCAGCCCTGCTGCGATGATGCAAAGAACAAATATTCGTAGTCGGTGTTAAGTAGCAATATATTGACCATTGACGGAGACAATGTAGAGGAATTAAGCGCGTTAGCTGCTCAGGAAGAAGGAATTACCGCCAAATGGAATCTATCGTTTCAACTGGCTAGCTTCGGACCAAAAAAAAAATTCAAATTTTACAACTTAGGTCTATTTAGGCAGTTGTAATTTTTTGCAAGGATGATGGGAAGCTTTTTTATGAAAAGATTAGTTTTTTTTTAATTTTTGTAAAGTATTATAAATAATTTTCTTTGAAAACGTCTGAAAATAATATTTTTTATAACTATAAAAATAATTTAGGGGATGAGATTCATATGCATGTATGAAAAAAAAGAAAAGAAATCAATAGCCAAATGAAGTATAATAGCATTTTGAAGAGGAAAACAGTAAGAAAACTAGCCCAACCATTCTTGATCTCTCATTTTGAGTGACAAATTCTTATGTTAGATTTGCTTTTAATTTTTTTTTTAGTGCTTATTATAACATGTTTTTATTTTATTTTGCATTGATAAAAATTTGAAGAAAGGAAAAAAAAAAGTGCGCATGTGATTGCATTTAGGATCTGTTTTGAGCTGCTGCAACAGTTTGAAGAAGCAAGTGCAAGAAAAAGTTATTGTTCAAAAAGTTGTGGTGATCATTAATATATATATTAATAAGAATGGATACGAGCCCCAGTCACCCTCAATGTGCTCGCACTGCAAGACAGATGCACTCAGATGAAGAGTCACAACGAGCGGCACACACACACACACACATACCACTCAACTTAGGTATACAAATAGCTAACAACTAAGCTTCAATTTTTACGAAGACTATCATTCACACCCCCAATTCTTATGTATATACATACCTAACTCCTAAACTTCAATTCTTACATATAAACCACAATACAAAAAAAAAAAATAATTGTGCCTCTAATCATATTAGCTTCCTCAATGTTTTCAGATAGGAGCGGATCAAAATGTTGAGAAAGATTGAAGTTTTAATCCACTGTTTGTGCGCTCACTCCTTTTCGTCCTAGCTAGCTCTAATGGTGCGATGTTCGTGATAATTTCGAGCAAGTGTCATTGGTTTAAGGCTAGAGTTTGGAAGGAGTGGTGCAAGGGTTTCGAGCAAGTGTCGCGGGAGGGAATAAGAACAAGAGTGCGAAGGAGAAAAATAAAATGGAGAGCGTGGGATGGTTTTTTTAGGTCAAATGATTCAGATTTTTTGTCAGATTTGGATGAATTGCCCGACTCTACCAAGTAAACCTTTTACATCGATTAATTTGACACAAATCCACCACAAAAAAATGTCACATCGATAGTGAAAATTTTGTTGTTATTGGTGTCAAATATTTAGTGGTTAATCCGACGTACATTTCACTGTAGATGGCATAAAATAATTTTCGCCACATATCCGTCGCAAAATACAATGCAAATATTTGCGTAAAAAATTTCTAATGTAAATTTCAGATGTTATTTTCCGTTACTCATGTCATGACATGGTTCATGTTTCTTATTATAAAGAAACTTCATGAGTTTTATATAAATAAACATTTATTCTAAACCTTCTAAAAGTGGAATGTTAATTATTTTCATTTTTAATACTTCAAAAAACCTAGAGAACTGCTGGTCTTATTTATATTTTTGAACTCTTTGAGTAAAGATAGTGGTGATCTCTCAAGTTCTTTATTATCAGGTAAAATTTCTTTTCCTTAGTCTAATGAGGATTTATTTATCAATAAGTCTCTCAATTTTAGACTCTTCTATGTATTCTTTTCCATAAATATCTCTTCAGACTCCTTTCCACTCTTAAATTTTATGGCCTAAGATTGCTCCTTCACTTTCTCTTTTTGATTCACTTTAGTGTTACTTTGTAAGATCTCTTGGGGTGTAAAACTTAAATGAATTTGTTTACAGTCCTAATTGATTTTCAGTTTCTCTTATTTTTGTATCTTGACTTTACAAATGATTTCCTATTTGTAACACCAATTCTTCCAATGATAGTTTTTATCTCTTTAAATTATGAAGTGGAAGTTATTCTTATTAGGTAAGTGGGTATTGGGTTTTCAAAATTATTTCAAGGAATTTTTTTATTTTATACCCTAGTGATAATTTCCTACATTTTGATTTTATTCTAAGTAAATTTTAGGTAATTTTTCTAACTGTGATTATAGTTGTTAGAATATTATTTATTGGTTATATTATTTATGTCAATCATTGACTCCATGGAGGCAATAATAGGATCTCCTAATTGTTCATATACATTTTCATCAACCACTAGTGATCCATGCATTGTATACCCTAAGATATATATCATTTTTAGATAAGGAAGCTACCTATGAATTCAAGATTGATAGCACACCCTATTCGTGAACATTAGCCACTATCTTAGGGAAAACTCTTTTTTATGGCTATTAGAATTTATTTGTTGTCATTTATTTAATCATTTTATAAGCCACCTAAAATGGTTTTGACATTAAAAAGCCTTTTTTGATTCATCTATTATGGTCCTTAGTGGTCCTACCAACCCTTTATAAAAGATTGTATAATCAGTCAATCTGGTAGGGTGTGGCATGGTCATTTCTTGAGTAAATTCTTAAATCTCTCTGAGGCTTATTATATTGACTGACTATGCATATGGGTTAAGGAAGTGATGTCATTCCTAAGTTTGGTTGGTTTAAAAGGAAGTAAATATTTAACTAGGAATTTTTATACAAGACTATTCAAACTTGTGATAGACCATGTCGACAAATAATTTAGCCACACCTTAACTTTATCTCAAAGGGAAAAAAAGAAAAAAACCTAAGTATAACACCATCATTAGAAATATTGTTATATCTAAAAGGTCACCCATAACACTAAAAGCTAGTTGTAAAATAGGGTCTTCCACTAGTGAACCCTCAAAACTCATTGTTAAATTTGTACCATATAAATGATTGAATGTTCTAGTCCAAAGATTTTAGCTTGAATGATAGGGTTATTGATACTCTACCATATTTTGTCTTTCATTTTGTTGGAAAAATGTCTAAGTGATCAATACTAGTTTTTTTTCCTCTTGTGGGTTTGTCATTTTTTCAAATGGCTTGTTAATTTATGTAAGTTTTCTAATTTTTTTTAATATTTTTATTTGAAGTCAAACAGAATAATGTCCCATGACTGAGTAATAGACATAAAACTTAAAATTGGTTAGTGTCCCTATATTAGTAATTAAAGCAATGAACATAAATTTTCAAAATCAATAAATATATAATATTAAGTACAATAAAATAAAGTGACACATAAAAATAAAATATTACTCATAAAATTTTGATTTTTTTCAATAACAAATTACAGTAATTCTTAATAATTTAAAACATAACAAACTAATTTAACGAGTAATAAATACCATTAAAATAAAAGTTGTAGTTTTTTTTATATCTTAAATTTGACATTAATTCTCAACTAGTATTAACTTAAATTAAAAATATTAATGTCAGTTTCCAGTAATCATGTAGAACATATAATCCAAAGTGTACTGATGAATGTGTTTATTATATAAATATATATGTCAATCAAATAGTATTTGAATACTGAGTCTGAGCTAACGATCCCGTGAGAAACTTTTAATTTTTTAAAAGTATTTTAACAATTAGTCTACTAATCATAAATTTAGCTCAAAGTGTTTCTTCTATTCTTGTTGACAATCAGGGCTTAATACTTCTTATTATCTTCTGAGATAGAAGTTACATTAGAGTTTCATATTATGGTTAAGTTTTATGAACCCTGTAAAAACTCACAGGTGTCTACATTCCTACATTCCTAAACATCTGTACTTTAACCTACTTGTGTGGTCCATGATGAATTAAATAAAAAATAAATCACACAAGTATACATGACGATTAATTAGTATACAAACATCATAATTCATGTATCGATCCCATAGAGAACGAGTTGATTCTTCAAAACGGTGAATTTTCTAGTTTACTAATCCTATGTTTAGTTTAAATGGATGAATATTTAAAGTTTAGAGTTCTAGTTTTCAAAAATAAAGCCTAACATAGAGAGAAGATTTTTCTAATGTTATAGTATCTCCCTTAAATTAGTCCTAAGAAGCCTAAAACTACCCAAGTGATTCTTATTTTGTAGTTGTCATGAGGCTTAATACTATCTACTCTTTTTCATGATGTAGCAAGCATTGAAATTCTATAATATAGTTAGGTTTCACTAACCCTACCAGAATTCCATAATATATTTGGATTTCTTAAAATCAAATAATAATATTCACCTCCATATCAAATGGAGCTCGTTTATTTGTGAAGTAACAAGTTTGCCAAATTTTATGTTTCTATTCTAAGAATATTTATCTTTTACTAATGCCTTTGGCAACTTTCTTGTGTTTTATTGATCAAATTAGCATGGGATAATTTGAATTTATTTTACATCTAGGTCTTATTTGATCGAGCTTGCTTAAAGCATACAAGGGTGGTAATTATGTTCAAATGCTTTAAAATGTGAAAAAATAAATAGCATATATATATATATGGAAAAGCAATTGTCTAATTCAATTTAATAATTTATCTACAACTATGAAAGACAAAAAAAAATGCATTAAAAAATTTTAAAAAATAATACTCAAAACTTCTCATGGATCCTCACAAATGCAAATTTTTTTTTGTAATTTTTTGAAGAGTTGATTAAGGGATAATTTATAAGTGAAGGAACTAAATGAGTTTATTTTGGAAAAAAATTTCTCTTCTAGGATTAGTAACTATTTAATGTTGAAAACTTATGTAGCCTTCATGATAGGCTTTTATGGTAGCATCAATTGAGGATATTATGTTAGCTTCTAATTAAAATTTTTGGTTGCTTTATTTATGACATTAATTATTTGAAGTGAGACTGTATTTAAAAAAAATCATTTTAGCAAATATTCTCCAAAAAAAAGATGTTTCCTCCATTATGCCTTAGTACCAAAAACTCGAGAGATATTGATTAAGTTCAAACATTATCGAAGCTTGAACCATGTGATCACCTTCAACAACATTTATATATCGTCCCGTTTTTTATAAGTAAAATGTCACTCTTCTTCAACTCTTTTAATAAAGTAATTCTATATATATATGTTTTTGATACAATCATTATAAACTTGATCATTTATGAAATAAATGGCACTCCAACTATCACAAAAATTTTCATATAGTCTTTAAAATTTTTAAGGACTTTGATTTAATTGTGAAGCCAAGTGAGTTCTTTCAATGCTTATGTTATTATCATATACTCATACTTTATGGAAGGTAAAACAACATTTAATTATACATTGAGATCCAACTTACCAGTTCTCTTATCATCCTAAATATGTATCTACTTGTTAATCATTGCTTTTAAAGATCACATTTAAATTCAAAATTAACAAGCTCAACTAGATTCTTTATGATCATCTTATATTTCATGAACTTCATACAAATATCCATATATAATACATTGAATTTGTTGTAGAATCTACTTTGCTTCATACTAATAACCTTAATAAAAATTGTGTGTATTTTAAGTCACCATAATTGTAATGTATGAGATGCTAAGTCTTGTACACACCATCTCATACAACGAAGGAATGGAGGACACAAGAAGCATGACATTAAAATAGAGTTGTTGTAAGTTGGAGAGTTGTATTTTATAAAAAGATCCAATTTTGAGTTTATAAAAAAATTGATTTGATACAATTTTGCAATATTTTTTCCTCATAAAACAACAAAAACTCATACTGTTATCAATTAAAAAATAAATCAAAGTTAATTATATTCTTTCCTCAATAAATGGGTGAAAATTAGCTTGAGTTCAATCAATTCTTTTATCGTTTTCATTTCTTATTCCACTTCATTTCCACTTAATTCAATAAAACCAATTATTACTGCTGATTAAGTGCATATAAATTTTGTTATTATATATAGATTTTATTGTTTAAAAAACAATTTAAACTTTAAACAACTTGATGAGCTCTAAGAAGAGAGAGGACTCCATAAGAGCTAAAAACAACTGTCCACTAGCTCTCAGTTCATGATTATTTCAATGTTTTCCTCGAGAAAGAAGTGGAGAAAGGCTGTGATTTTTAGAAATTATCAACAAAATGCTATTGGAAAGCTTTTTAGAATCATGAAGTTAACATGGAATGATCACAACTTCAGTTGAAAAAAGAAATAAAAAAACAGTCACCATGATCTTTATTTTGAGTTATAATATAATAACTAAAAAAACAGGTAAAACACTGCATATTTACTATAAGTTGTGTATTTTTCATCAAATTTTCGGTCCTCATTTCCTTAAATTTCAAAAGATAACAGGAAATATGATTTCAGATAATGACCTTTTAAAAGAAAAAAAAAAACATTATTTTATTTTAATTCAAAGACAAAATCTCCTCAACTAAGTATAGAGGCAGTTACAAACCTAATTATCCAAAAAATTACATGCAAAGTATTTATACATTTCATGATATTACTTATTATATGATAGAAAAATCAAAAATAATAAAAAAAAAGAAAATTACAAGGCCCAACTCATGGAAAAACTCCTTCAAGCAATTCCTTTAAACCTTTTTCTCAATGTACATTTAAAGATCAGAATAATTTTCTAGTTGTGATTTCTACGAAGAATTAGGCAAACTCAAACTCACTAGAAAATCTTACGTGCAGATGATGGTGTGGATCGCAACGCTGCACTGTTGAACGCAGCGTAGCGTACGTATAATATTTTCTCCAAAATCACACTTTTTCTTTCACACACAAAATACTACTAATAAATTAATATTGTAGCATGAAATGCAAAAACAACCTAACCCTGATAATGAAAACAAACTTCCAAATCAAACGAGGAAGAGTAAGAAGAACCTATAGAGCTCAGGAGAGATAGCGTCATAGAACGAAACCCTAAAACCATGATGATAAGCCAACTCGTCATCAGGTCTTAACATAAACATTCATGACACTATCCCTCCTGAGCTTTAATGGTTCCACCATACTTTGCATTTATTCATGAAGAACCATGCATGAGCTGAGTAAGAAATCTCAATATAAACTCATATTTATAGGGCAAATGCATTGGAAAGACTACAAGAGATAGAGTTCCTTCTCCTTTACTCTTCCAACTGCTTAAAAATAAAATAAAATTTGAAGTCCTTGCCAACTACGTTAATTCATTACTACTTTATCAACTTTAGAAAAACCTTTTCACCATTTCCAATGTCGGTCTTAGACTGTGAGACTTGGGATTGAGAGTTCGTAGATGATGGTATCACAGAATGGTTGGATTACAGCTACGTGCATGGGAGTTATGTGAGGGTGTCTTTTTTGGGAGTAGGATTAGGGTTTTTAAATCATTTCATTGTGTTTATGGATTTTCTAACTGTCCGGAAAGTAATTTAAGAAGTAAAAGCATTAAATATTAAAAAGAATGGCCCGAGGCTATTATATGAGCTTTGGCTATTTTTGGTGTGCCTAATAATTCGAATACCACACATTCCATCGGGTAGAATCAAACCTCAGACCATAGAGGACATATAACTGACAAACAGATGCTCGACCAACTGATCTAAATACGCGGCACACACACACACACACATGTATTCAATTTTGCCATAAAATATTAAAAATTTATTTATTTTTCTTAGAATATCAGATTTAGGTGGGGTTTTCCAGTGATTTGGATTTACGTTAAATAGGATTTATCAAATCTGGTATTGACCTAACCTCATGAACGACGACAGAGGCGACGAGTTACGTCCCATATATCCTATATCCGTCTCGTAGGTGGATCTAATAAATCCGGATTTACATCATGAGATAGACGGAATGCGAAAGGTTTTAAATAAACAAAGCGATTGAGTTTCTAATTTTTTTATGTTTGAGGAGATTTAGATTAAATCGAGGCAAAATCCCATAAATAATACACCACCAATCACCCCCTAGTGTATTTATTCAAGTGAGCGATAATCTCATGGAAATAGTGCAATGAGAACCGCACGTTTAGGCTCACTAAAAAAACATATAACTTACCTTTGAATCATTAACAATGTACATATTTAATACTTTATATTTATTTATATAGTATTTTAATCTCTAATTTATATATATTTATGTATATGCTTTAATTATACTTGTACGTGGTTCTGTACGTATTTGCATAATCTAGCATGCATGAGTGCATGACAATTACATAATTACAAAAATAAATCTCCTTCTGTCATGCAGTTTATTTGTCAAAAATTCTACATTTAAATAAAATCATTAATTGATATGTTGTCGTTGCAAGGAGCTGGTGCAAGCTTGTCTTGTGTCAAATTAGCCAGGAGAATCCAGTGCTGCAACGAAGCAGAAATGAAGCAGGGAACAAATATTCAAAATCCTTGACTGTGGAATATGCAAATGTTGACCGTTGACTACGACTTTCTTCATGGAGAGAGGAATCCCAGCTGTGCCTTTGAATGGCAGTAAAAGCGCCAGCTAGCAAGCTGACAAAATAAAAAAGGGGCATTTACATTGCATGCCTGCCTCTTAATTCCTATTTATTTATATATTTAATACTTAAAATTTATTTTTGTATTCATATTACATTAAAAATACCAGCTTTTTTAACTTTTCAAAAAATGAAATAGGTATTTTCATGCATTGGTGAGGTGGAGGAATGTATGTAAAAATTGATGTTTAGGTTTGGGATATGTAAATATATGTAAATCTTCCAATGAAATATGGATTTATTTATATATTTAACCTGTAAATCTGTTAAGTTATGAAAAGTGAAGTTTTTCCATTTCTCTAAAATAAACAAATGAAAATGCTTACAAGTTAGAAATGTTCTAGTTCAAACGATATGCTCCTTAAGTTTTAAAGCATATATTATAGATTTGAGTCTGAAGTCTAAATAAGAGCAAATCATAGTATTAATAGAAGTGTGATCGAACGTTGTGACATGAAGAGTTTGTTGGATCTTCGGAGCAAAAATGATGTTGGACTTTAACACATTTTTCTCCAAAGTCTGATCCACCTCTGGCTAAAGGTTAAGGTCTTAATCTTCCCCTCCCTCATGAAAGTGGCAGGACTCTATTTATAGAGCATAGGAGAAACCTCCCAACAAACAAGGAAGAATTTAAACCACTCCATCAGACAACTCATTGAGATCAATCCCCTCAATCAGATGCTATTATGCATACATTTTAGTGCCATAATGGTATCATAATTCAGTCATGTTGAACTCGTTGGATTCACCAAGTCAAGACGTTTGATTTGACAATAAACTTGTAAGATTTGAAATCAGTTTGTCTTTTACATTGGACACCAAAAGCTTCTACAAATGATTTAACAGCTTGATTTGACTCTAATTGGACTAAGTATAAGTATAAAGTTCGGTTATAAGTTTATTGAAATTGGAGTTTTAGATAATTTTTAATTAAAGTTCGAATATTCTTTGCTAAAAAATTATTTCATCATTTACGCCAAGCCTCGAGATCCATTTTGGATGATTAAAATTTGTTGGTGTATGTCATCACTTATAGCACGTATACATATTAAGTAAGTTTAGATAATGCCCAATCTTTTCCATGTGTGCTCAATTGTTATTAGTATAAGCTTTTACAAACTTGATTACAGCTAAACTTATCAATTAACAGATGAAATAGAAGCTAGCTAGCATCCACGTTCTTTGTTCTTCTATAAAAGACAACCATTTATGTCTTTTATTCTTTTATAGAAGACTAAAGAAATTTTTACAACTATAGAGCACTATGACTATCGAATATGGTGATGATAATATGAAATATTTTAAGCTCTCTCAACAAACCTTACAAGTAAATTAATTCTTTCATTGCTTCTAATATGATATAATTTGCTCTACTTTTGCAAATGATATGCTACAATTAACTATAAATGAGATTTTCATCTAACCTTAACACCACAAATACAAACATATTACCTGAAGTGTGCGTGCGTGTGTGTGTGGGGTATCAACACGCACAAAAAGGTAACCAAAAAAGTATAAGTATACCCTAAAAAATAATGAGAAAATCTTGCTAAAAAAGTAGTAAATGCTTGAAAGGTCACATGGGGATGCGTGTGTGTGTGCAATCATTTCTCCAATAGAATAAAAGTCAACATATCTTATAACATCAATTAGAGTAACACTTGATTTGAATATCAAACTAATATCCAGATTTCCTTGAATGAAGCGTAGTAACCAATTTACTACTTTCCATGTTCTAATCTAGAATTAGATATCTAAATGTTCAAAACACTAATAAACAAAACTAATTTTGATCTTATACAAACTTTAAAACATCACAATGAGAAAATCATAAATTTGTCATTATCTTATTGTAACTCAACTGTCGTTTATTTGTCATTATCTTATTTAAAACATCACATTGAGAAAATCATAAAATTAACTTAAAAGAAGTAACCAACGACTTTTAAACCACACATTGATAAAATTTTTAGAACCTTTTAATGATTAAACATGGTTCTCTTCTTCTACGGTCCCTCAAAATTTTAATTAGTAGAATTATCTGAGCACTGCCTAACGCCTTCATATCAAATTCAAAATATAAAAACCAATTTGATCTTTGAATTTTATTTTTTTCTTTGCAAGCTAATAGTAAATTGTTAACATAGATTAACAAACAAATCTTGTTTTCAGCTAATAATATTTTAAAATAAAAACATCCATCAATATTACTCTTTTCATCTAATAACATTAATTTCTTCTATGTGCAACCCCTAACATCCAATTTAATTTTATATTTAATAAATTCAGCTTTAGCACTTCCTTCTTTTAAGTTGTTATCGATCAAAATTCATGTATTATTCTTCTAAAGATAATCACATTTATCTTAAATTTCTCAAATCAATTTTCTTAAATAGTTGTTGCATGGAGATAAGTTTTTTAACTTATAACTTTATATTTATTAAATTCAAATGTTAACATCAAAAGCATATGTAATTATTTCAATATTTAGTTTTTTTTATGGTCTGATATTACCTGTTTTATGACCCTATGCAAGTTTTTAATCATTAACCAATTTAGAAATCACTTCAATTGTGCAATAAGTTATTGTAACTCATTAATAATTCACTTAATATTAATTGGAATCTCTACCTCTCAAACCCATTATCATCTTTATTAGATAGACATGAATGCTTATTACTTTTAGTTGAACTAGCATTTTTTTCATATATTGTTAGTATTAGCGATGTATAAAATTATATCATTAAAAAGAATGTCACAACTTAATTTTTTTTAACACTATGAAAACTCATTTCTCATAACACGTACCTCTTAACATTTTACAGGATAACCTAATAACATATATTTCATTGATTTGGGTTTTAAATTTCTTTTATTTTGATAAGAATATACAACAACTAAAACCTTTAGAGTTTTATGTTCGATTGTTTCTGATCCATTACTTCTGGGATTTTAATAATACAAGATAATGATTCACCTTACACTTAAAATTTTAGATGAATTAAAACTTTAATATAACAACTTATTATTTTTTTTATAGTGTAGAGCTAATTGTATGTCTACAAATATTAGTAAAAAAAGCAAAATTTATAAAAATTATCATTCTAAAATTCTAATAAATTTATTAGTGTTTTTTTCTATTAATTATGTTCAATCTAATTTTTTTTAAAAAAGTTTTTTTTATTGATTTGAACCAAAATATCAATTTTCTTCCTAGAATGATCATTAATAAAATTTCAAAAAAAAAATTATAACCTCCATTGAATTGAAACTCTTGTTTGTTTCACTGCATAAGAAAATACATTACAAAAAAAGAGTTGAAGTTAACAAATGCCATGTCTAAAGATGAAAGGCCAACTGACAAACAACTTTGCAATACTTCTTAAAATTTTTTTTTTTTGAAATGTTATAATTCAAATTTAGAGTTATAAAATGTGTTAGGTATGACTCATATCTAGGGAGTTGGAGTTTCTTGGTGAAGAGGTGTGTCTCCTGGTGAAAATGAGTGTCTCTTGGAATAAAGAGGGTTGGGAGGAGCGAGGGCGTGATTGTAATTTTATCTGAGGGTTTGTATATGTCTATTTATATGTGAACCCCTATGGGATGTATTGTAACTTCTCTGAAGCTCGCTCCCGAGGACGTAGGCAATTCTTTGCCGAACCTCATTAAATCTCTGTGTTCTTCTTCTGGTTTGTGTCGATTCTTGTTTTATTCCGCTTCAATTTCACAACAAAATGTTTAGAGCGCATATAGTCTAAATATGCATTAATATCCCCTTTCCTTAAATTTTAAGCATCAAGTGAGAGTAAAAGTTTCTATGAGAAAAAAAATGGAAGTGAAAAAGACAGATGAGCTCTAAAGAATATTTGTGTGACTCAGAGAGTTATAATTTAATATAAAGAAGCTATAATTTTGAATTTATAAAAGTTAATAACATGTGAAATCTTTGTAACATATTTTTCCTCATAAAACAACAAAACCTAAATTCTCATCAATTTAATAAGAAATGTAAATAACTTTCACATATTTTTTCTAAACTAATTAAATTGGTGAAACTAGTTTCAATTCAATCAATATTTTTCATCATTTTCATTTCTTTTTTTGTTTCATTTCCTCTCCATCTCTCAATTCAGAAAAACAAAACACACCCACAGTATTGTAAATACTAAGGAATTAATTTATTTTTTGTGGATAAAAATATATTTAAAAATGAAAATAATATAGGGGCATTTACATACATACGACACAATATTTATGTATTTGCATATCATATTCTCATGCATATCAATCAATTAATCCTTAACATGTAAAAGATATCACTGCAATTAGATTTACAAAATTGAAATACACAATTTTATGCATAAATTTATGAAACCAAAGTGTCATATATATAAACATTTAGCTGTTAGATATGTAAATACATTATATATATATATATATATATATATATATATATATAT
>NW_018164820.1:239218-287873 GCF_001263595.1 Phalaenopsis equestris
ATATAATAAAATCTATGGTTGAAAATAGATAAATATTCATTTGATTTTTAATCGAGTACAACAACCAAACTGATATTATCTACAAACTCTACTATTTTTAAAGCAAATTTCTAAACTTAGAACAACTAAATGAACTAGCCATAAGCAGAAATGACTGCCAAACGAGCTGATAACAAGACCCCACAACTTTTCATTTACTTCATAAAATTTCTCAATACATATGTACAATCCATTCTTCGGGAGCATGCAGTAGAGAAAGAGCTTTGCTGTTTAAAATCTTTCAGACTTTTTGCTGTTGAGAAATTCTCTTAGAAGCTCGAAGCAAATTGTCATAATTTTGAAACTAATATAAGAGTATAACATCTTAAATTGGATGAAATCTATCCCCGTTTATATTTCAAGTTAAACTTCACAAAGATACAACCCACACTGAAATTATGTATTCTCTTCAGATTATCAGACGTCATCCACTAAAATTTCAAACAATAGCAATAGATATGGCTTTAGATTGTCACCTTCACAAGAGAAATATATATATATGTTATCTTCTAAAATAAATTACTTCATTGTAATTTACATAGAAATAACTTGAAACAAGTATAGAAGCAATCACAGTATTATTTTTTACATTTTATGCAAAGTATATAACAAAACTACATACAATTCCTATGCAAAGTACTTATTTTTTACATTTTATAAAAACTAAGTCATATGATATAGTAGTTATAAGAAAAAAAAAAGAAGCTCACAAGGCCATAATCACTCGAAGAAATTTCAATAGACACTTTTTCAAGTAAATTCAAAGATCAAAAATAATTTTCTTAGAGCATTCATGTTAAGTATAACTCGTTTATCATATAAGGGACAGATATTGGAACGAGGCAGGGCGAAGCGGAAGAATCCGTCCAATCAAGGGAGTTTTGTTATGTGGGTTGGGGATGCGGGGGCAACGCCCCGCAGTACAGTACATGGGTAATTTTGTAATTATATATTGTATTCCAGGCTTTACTCCAGGACTATATATATGTTTGTTTGTAACCCTGGGGAGTATCCTATATTCTGTACTCTTTTCTGGGATTGAAGGAAAGCCGCCGCTCTGCTCCCGAAGACGTAGGCACATTTACCAAACCTCGTTAAGTCTCTGTATGTTCTTCTGAATTGGCGTCGTTTCTTGTTTTTCTTGGCTCTAATTTCTCAACAAGCCATTATCATATATAACTCCTTGGAGAAAATTTGTCTCAACATACTGAGAAAACATTACATACAGTTAGATTCATGCATATCACCGACTATGATGCATGGAAGAAAAAAAAAAGAAAAAGAAAATTGCATTACGTAAGTAATATTGGTTTCAAAATCTTGCCTTGTCTTTCATAACAATAATAAAAATAATGATAATAATTTCATTTGCAGCATGAAATGCAGCCCAACCAATTTTAGTTCCCGGGAAACAGCCTCCAAAACCAAATTATTGCAATACAAGGACAGAGAGCAGGAAGAACCAATAGAACTCAGGATAGATAGCGTCATAGAATAAGCAAGAAAACCACCAAGCTTTCATAATCATTCATGGCGCTATCCCTCCTGAGCTTTAATGGTTCTCCCATACATTATATTCATTCATGAGTAACTCTCAACTTTGTAAGAAAGCCCAAAATGAAGTCGTATTTATAGGGCACTACAAGAAGCAGAGTTCCTTCGCCTTCTATTCTTCCTGCAGCTTAAAAATAATAAATAAATACATGAAATGTGAAGTCCTTGCCAACTACGCCGACCCATTTTAGTAGTACGTTATGTGTGGCTTCGATTTTTCACGTTATGTAGGTGGGAGACTTGATGTATTAGAAATTATTTCGTCTGTGTTTGTGGATTTGTTAAGACTTCATGTATAATTTTTAAGGAAGAAAAACATATTTGAAAATTTCCATTTAGAATGCTTGAGGGAGCAATATGTCATGTAAATATTTCAGTGGGAACATGCATTAGCACATTATGAAAATTGCATGCTTATCATTGAATTATTAATTATTTATATTTTCGAATTTATGTTTTCATATTTACTTGACACGCTAATTTGAAACCTTATCTATTATATTACTAATGATGAATAAAATATATCCTTAAATGTTTATAGGTTGATGTGATTTAGACATTAACATGTTATATGAATATATACATTATTAAGTATTATATATATATATATATAGAGAGAGAGAGAGAGAGAGAGAGAGAGAGAGAGAGAGGAGAAATATTTGCGTACGTAATACGTACGCTACGTACGTCAGGGAGGTTACAAGGGGGTATTGAGGGTTATATTTGCGTTATACACTTGTAACCTCACTATAACCTACTTGTAATTTACAAATATATGAAAATAGAAGCTTGAAAATTGCTAGTTACAGGTAGGTTATAAGAAGGTTATAGGGGGTATAACGCGGTTATAACTCCTAATACCCTCCATGTAACCTACCAGACGTACGCAGCTATACGTTGCGTCTTACGTACGCAAATATTTTGAGAGAGATAGAGAGACAGAGTTAAAAAAATAAAAAAAAAAACTAAAAATTTACTATTTTTCAAAGAGCAAAACATGATCAAACAATATTTTTAATATAATATGTTCTTAATTTGATTAAAAAAAATTTTTTGTCCCGTCAATAATTTTTCTTAAAATATATAATTTCGTGTGACTGTTTTGTAAAATACATCAAATTGGTTCATATATTTATAAAAAAATAGATATGTATATGCTTTAATTATACTTGTACGTGGTTCCTTTTTTGTTTGTTGCATATATGCATGACAACTACGGAAATTATCTTCAATAATCATGCAGCGTGTGTGTCAAAAAGCCAGCAATCATAAATTGATATATTCATTTGTGTGAAATGAGCTGGTGCAAGCAAATTTTCAGGCAAATATGTTGGGCAAGTCCAGTACTACTACAACAAAAGGGAAATGAAGTAGAAAAGGATCGCTGTCCAAGAAGCAATATGTTGACCATTGACTATTGACCGTTGACCGTTTCATTTTTTTATTAAATTTTGCCATATATATACATAAGTGTGAGTGTTTCTTAAGAAATGTTCATTAACGCCATACACGGAGTGTCATTTAGAGTCTGTTTGGGGCAGTTTGTGCGTTTTAAGATAAGCAGTTTATCCTGAAACACGGCCCGACGTCTAGTGTAAAAAACTCAAATGCGCATACCAAACGATTAGACGGCATTTTCAAAAATGTCACCACACTTATAAACTGCCCCAAAGAGGTCCTTAAACATGTTTTTAAGCACAGCTCACATGCGCAGCAGCGCAACTAATAAAATGTGATGAATGCGAAAGACAGCATATCTTCAAACATCCATGTCATTCACGAAAAAATCATAAAGGACTCATAATACTATATAATTTTGTTAATTTTAAAATTAAAATAAATTTCAAAATGGAATAAAAAATCACCAAAAAATTCACACACTCTTACACCCTTACTAACGCATTGGAGTTTGGAGGCTGAGAACTTTGCTAACGCACTGGAAGCTCTGCTGATAGCTACTCCTTTAAACGAGAAAATAGATATTTAATGGATTTAAAAAAAATAAAGAAAAATTGCATACCTTTAAAATTTTATAATAAATTCAAGAAAAATGCTAAAAATGCAAAGTATGATGCTTCTGAATCAGAGCAATAGGGAGAATAAAAGATAATTTTAAATAAACTGAATAATTTCAGACAATTTTAAAATAATTTTAATGCACTCAAAATAAATTTAATTAATAAAAAAAATAAAAAATTTAAATAAAAATAAAATAAAATTGAGTGTAATTGAAATTCTTAACCTCAATATGCTTTCTGAATTTTCTCATGAACAAATATTTTTCTTTTAATTAGCAATTTGAATTATCTTTGCAATTCAGCATTTATTGAATCGACTAAATATAAAAAAATAAATTTGATATTGCAAAATTATGAAAATAATTGGAAAATTTTAAGAAACCTATGGGTGATTACCTCAGTCAATTAGACAGTCACATGTGGATTATATTAGTTTATTTCAATGTTTTCTTGAGAATGGTATATTTGCAGATGTTCTAATTACACTTTAACCCTTCTCGTTCGAAAGGGTGGATTAAAACAGATATTTAGTTAATGAACTTTACAAAATAAAATCAGTGAATCACTTGAAACAATGCGATGTCATTAAGGGTCTGTTTGGGGCAGTTGTAGCTTATCCTGATACTCTGGTGATAAGCAGTTGATCCGGATAATTTGTTTATTTGTTTGGTTAGTGTGTTTTGTGAACAGCTGATTCTGAATAAATGATCAATCTGCCCTTGTTATGGATAAGTTGATTAGTTGTTTGGTTTGTGTGTTTTGTAAATAGCTTCTTTGCACATTTTTTTTATAATTTTACCAACCTTTTTAATGCAATCATAAAGGAGAGATAAATGTAAAGATTGAAAAACATGAAAATACAAAATATTGTTAAAATTAAAATTGAACTCTTAAGACATGAAAATACAAAATATTTATATCACTTAAGCATTTCAGAACACATCACAGGACAATGCTAGCATTCGATATATTCATCCACTTCAACTATCCAACTTGAATATTGCTAATAATTCGAATGAAGATAAAGCAGCAGGTAACACGTTATAACAAAACAACTTCATAAATTCATATATCAAAACAATATTTGCATTTACACGGGAACAGGTTATAGCACCAGGTAAATTTCTTCCAATTCATGAAAAACAAACAAACAACTAACAACAACGTGAAGAACTGCATGTGACAGGGATGCTTCGATAAAAAAAACAAGCAGCAGGTTATTCGAACTCCCATAGCTGTAGAAGCTGCGGGTAATTCGAACCCATAATTCATATCTCAAGATCACTGTTAAGATTACAACCACAATGATGTCCAAACAACAACCCATAATTTATAACATTCATTCATACAATATAACAGTAAATGTTTAACTTTAAAAACACATAATGAGACTAATATATGACGACCGAATGTCACAAAATTCCATAATATGAATCGAACATATACATCAACAGTTCTTATGGCATAACCCATAACAAACGTGAAGAACCAACCCACATATACATCAGCTTTCCTTTAAAAACGATACCCTCATATAACCAAAATGCTTTAGAACTTCTTATGGCATCAAACCAAAGCAACATACCAATTTAACAGCTAATAAAAGTCCTAACAACTATGTGAAGAACCGCATGTGGCAATTTGGGCTTCTTCAAAGAGATGCACCATCCATCCAACAAATAATTTTTCCATACTCAAACGAAAAACATAAGGCAGCGGTTGCCCTGAAAGAAGGCTCATCCAAGCTGCTTCAAAAAGAGATAAATATTCACCCACATAAATCCACCTCTACTGAATATTGCTAATGTCATAGCGAACTGCGGTTATAAAGAAAAGCAGCTTTGAGTTGTAGAAGAAGCTTGGACATGCATTGGACTGCTCATTTGTATTTTTAAAATTTCCTTATAATTGTTTCAAATGACAAATGACAACATGAGTAAAAACTACAGAACCAAAAGGCATGCCAATAAAAGCTACTGCCTTTTAAGAATGGAAACAGAATTAGTCATACAAAAGCATGAAGTGACCGACACTTATGAATCGAAATATATAGTTAAATGTCCACTACTGCAATAGGGACAATGAATCCTCATATCAATAAAAGCTACTACCTTTTTAGAATAGAAACAGAATAATGCATCCCTCTATCGGCTATTAGCATTGGCATGTTCTCAATTATAAAAAAAACAAATAAAAATACACCAAATAATGAAAAGAAAACAAATAAGCTGAATTGAAATCTTGATAGCCTTATCACAGTTAACAATATCCTTATCATAGTTATTTTGGTTTGCATATTTCAAGATTCTCCAATTGATGATACTCCAATTCTCCAATTGCCACATATCAATTTGATGCATCCTTCTATCGGCTATTAGCATTGGCATGTCATTGATGCCACAAGTAATAAATGCATCTCATTATATTGCACCAAGTCACAAGTAATAAATGCATCTCATTTACTCAAGAACAAAACTATCCATGCATGAAAGCCAAATGTTGCACCAAAATAAAATGCCATAAATAATTACTCATTCCAAGATAGGTAGCCTAAAGCCTCGCATTATATTAAAGCCAACCACGAATGCTTCACAGAAATGTTCAGAATTCCAAGAGGAATTATAGTTTTACATATAAGGATCTAAGATGCATTCGAATGTTAAATAAAGGAGGTATGTTAATTCAGGAATCACATATTGCATCTGTTATATGCACCTTCATAACAATCATCTCATCTGCACCTTCGCCAACTTGGGTGTTAAATTCTTCTGCCTCCATTACTTCATCCGGTATGGACTGCCCAACCTAGAATTCAAATGCTTCATGCGGTATATGCATGTCATCGGCGTCAACCATGTCAAAGTCCGTATCAGAACGAGAGTGATGCCTTCTAATGAAATTGTGGAGTGTCATCATAACAACAACAATATGTACCTATTTTTGAAATGGATCTGTCGGCATATCACGTAGAATGACCAATTTATTCTTTCATACTCCAAATGTCCTTTCAATTACCCCCCCATAAGGAAGAGTGATGTTTGTGTTGAACATCTCTTTCCTACTATGTGCGACACCACTTGACCTCTTGAAATCAGGAATGTGATACTTCGTGTCTGCAAATGGCTTTAAATACTCTGTAAAGGATATCCCGAATCCACCAAATAATATTTATCTGGCACGAATTAGAATAATAGTGACCATTAAAGAAGAAATCTAATAAATTAATCAAAGTTAACATACCTTGAGGCAGGTGTGGGAAGCATTTTTTGCTGTTATTCGTTGTAAAGCTAAAAAGTTGGTTTTCATGTGCACTTCATTCTCATTCGGCCATCACAAATGTGAAACACATGTTAAAATCACATACAGCCATTACATTTTATGTGGGTGAATCACACCGTCCAATGTATGCGACCTTTTCAACGCTTGGGAGTCGAACATCGACGTGCATACCGTCAATTTCTCTAATACAGTTTTGTATTGATTTGTTAGTGATATCAACAACATCATATAAATTATATTATGAAATGAAAAGAACAAATTGAATATACTAACCTTGAAAAATGGCATGTAGCGTGTGTCATTGGCTATTTTGGCGGGAGTTCTACTGAAAGTTGGATCTTCTGGCTTAATTACGTGTGATGCTATGCTAATTAGTGCTCTTATATCAGTAGAGAAGTATCGGCTTATTGTCTTTGATGAATGTTGAAATCGCTCCATAGATCATCTGATTGATTCATTTTGAGATAAAATAAACAACGTAATTGCCAAAACTTCTCTTGTAGTAGTTTTGACTAAACCTACAAGGTTGTGGTTCATTCGTAGTTCGTTCAGAAGATCCAAAAAATGGGTACGGACATGCGAAATATGTTGCTAAATCTTATGGGATGTCCAACAAGCATCTCGCCCACCCATTTATCTCCAATAAATGATGAGGTCATTCGCAGTGTTCGTACTTTGTTTGAGCGGTAGTACTCTAATAACAATATAAGAATTGCCGCAGCCATTCTTCTGCTGCGTTCTCGGTATAACACTTGCCACCGTCAATCCATCCTGTATGAATGTTGTATTATGCATAAACAATTTCTTAAAGGAAAGACAAAAAAATCAAACAAATATCAAAAAAGAAACTTGTTTTTAAAATTTTACTACTCCAAAAAAAATCAAAAAAAAATGGGCATATCAAAGACTTCACCTAAGACCTAAAGCAAAATATCTATTACAATAAGCAAACACAATAGACACGAGATATGAAAGAATTATTTATCAATTGAGAGACACAAATAATCAAGACACAGCTTGGGGCGGAGCCTCTTGAAAATCTGCTTCTGGGTTTGGTCCTCGAGAACCCTAACACATTTTAAGTAGAATATAGGATTAGAAAGAACTTCTGGAATTTCATCTAAAAAACTCATAAAACCATCAACAGTGGGATCATCTGCCACTGGTTCAATTGATATCAGAGCTTCAAAAATAGTTATCAGTCTATCAATTGAACTCTACACGAAAACATCTTTATTTTTTTTCTTTTTTTTTCATCTTACGCCTCTTTGATTGGCCAGTTGACTCAAGCTCCCTAGGGTTTATGCTAGAGCCTTCACCTGAACCGATAACTTGATCGTGGAGCACGTCAACTAAGATGCCATCGAAGCCCTGCTCACTGGGGTTGAACACATGCTGACCTGTAGCGACAACTCCCTTGAACATAACATCCAATTTATCTTCCAAGTCCGACTCAATTCCACACAACTTAATTTTTTTTGCATTTGTACTGACTGCAACAAGAAGGGGGGAGGGGGTGTGAGCATATTAGACAAAATAGAAGTATAAATGTTAATTAATTGAGAAGTTTGCAGGGGTACAATTATTAGCTCTAACTTTTTAGTCCACCATTCCTCTGAAACATCCAAAATGCGCTTGACAGGATCCCAACTCAATCCCGTCGATCCCCGTTTTAGTTCCTTCCATAATTTTTACTCATTTTTTAGCTAATCTCACTTGTTCTTGAATTTCAATCTATCGTATTCTCACCATATTATTTCCTTAATTATTTTGGAAATATTCTACCACCCTTCTTTGTTAAAGCAGGAGGTAGGTTTATTTCCAAGTTCAATCTCCTTAATACAGAGAATGCAAAAAATATATATCACGTCTTTGTCCCACATTGCTGACGTAGTCCCTTCTTTATTTTTTTTTGTAATGCAACTAATGAAACATATAGCATCAAGATAGTGCAATAACATTGAAAGTAAAATAAACCATCAAGAGAAACAATGACAAATATAAAGATGAACAGAAGAATAAGCCAATCTTGAAAAGTCCACCATCATCCACCCATAAAGTTCAAGCTTGCTCGCTTAAAATTCATCTAAACTACAATCTAACAACTAGTCAATTTATCTAGAGGGTCAATCAAATAATCCATCAGTCAACTACAAAAAAAAAACTTTATCTAAAATTTAGATGACTTGAAAATTTAAGTAGCTTTGACTATACTTTACTATATACAATGATTGTGCTACTTACAACAAGAATAACATATCGAACATATCTAACAAGACTAACAAATCGATAGATAAAAAACATCCAACAGGAATAACATATCGAAGATGTCCAACAAAAAACAATATTGTTTCTTGCAAGCATCCAACAACAATTCGATATAGAAGTTGTCCTACGCATGACTGTCAACTAAGATCTACCAATTCTATCAAGGAAAGCAAGGCAATAGCAATAGAAAAGGGAGAAGTATATAAATAAGAACTAACAGATCAACACATTTCATAAACATGTACAGAAGGAGCCATACACATTCTCAAATCAGATTCACCTGAATCCTTCCACAACAAAAAAAAAGAAAAAAAAATGAAAAAGATCAGAGGCGCAACTTAGCATAGTGCAAAGGCTGAAACGAGTTTCCAAAGCCAACTTCCACAGCAAAAACACAAACGATCGGAGAAACACAAACGGTCAGAGAAGCAAACGAGCGACAGAGGATCGAAGAGCAAAAAAAAAGGTTACCACAGAGAACGCTTGCCAAAGATGGTGACCGAGGAGTGCTGCGACGTACGTGATCAACTCGCCGCATGTTGCGAAATTAGGGCAGAGGAGACGGAGGAGGGGCAGTAGGCATCTTTTGACAATATTAAACGTGGATCGCGGGTAGGACCCCGCGATCCATGTCTAATAGTAAATTCAAAATGGAGTTTTAGAATAAGCTATAGGAATGCTATTTCCAAACAGGTGATGGCATTTTGAAACCGCCACCGCTGCAAATAAGTTGTCCCAAACAAAATATCTTAATTGGATTAATGGAATGTGCAAAAGGGTACAGTGTATAAACTGAGTTATTGATAAATTGGAATATTAAAAATGTATCACATGATTAATTAATGAAAGAGCTATTTGAAAACATTTAGAGTTGTAAATAAGTCGAACTCTTGTCACTCTCGACTGGAGCTTCAACTTGATTAAATTTATTCAATTTGAACTTGAGCTTGACCTTAATGTCACCTCCCAAAAGAGCTTTTCGGGGTGGTGGGCAGCCCAAGACTTAAATACTATTTTTTGGCCCTACACCTAGCCTATGTGGGAATTTTTGCCCGTGACATTCTCCTCCACCCAATCACGTGACGCCCTCGTCACTGATTGGCTCCACCGAGGGTCCCACTGGACCATGAAGAGTCCACACACCTAGCAGGCAGTGATCTGCTCTGATACCACTTGCCACATCCCAAAAGAGCTATTTGGGGTGGTAGGCAGCTCAGGACTTAAATACCGACCCTACACCTAGCCGATATGGGAATTTTTATCTGTGACATTAAGCCTACAAGTTTGAGTCGAGTTATTTATTATTAAATAGAAAATAATTTTATTTTAAGATAATTTTATAATAAAATTATAAATAAAATGAATAATTATAAAAGAAATATTATGAAATCACTTAGTATCAAATACAAAATATTATCTTTTAAACTACAAAAGGCCCTAACACTAATAACAAGCAATTAGCTTAAATATATATTGAGACAATTCAATCAATCGGCAACTCTGGAATGCTCTTTTAAGTCCCACAAACAACTCCAAATGCTCAAGGACAAGCTCCCAATTCTGCAGCTATCCCCTTGATTCGACTTTGGTCTGGACAATAGGAAGGGATGACTTTCTTAGCTTGGTTTGGTGTTAAGGAGGCGTCTTGAGCCTACTTGTAGAGACAGGGAGTGGAGGAGGTGGTGATGGTGAAAGCCAAGCCAAAAATAGAGTTTAAAGTGGGAGAATTGGTTGAGGAGTGGAGCATGTTGTTTTCTATTTTGGCTAAGTTGAGTTGGGTCTAGTCTGATAGTGGTTTTCCTGTGGGTTTAGGCTAGGTCTGTAGGGGTGGCCTTGGGTCAGGGATGCTTGGGCTTAGGTTTGGTTGCTTGAATTTGGTTGGATTTAGACTAGCTCATGGGCAGGTTTGAGAAGTTGTTTGGGTTGAGTGTGAAATGTGCTTTGAGTTGGATTTAGGTTGGAGTTTAGTTTTGTTTTGAATTGATTTTGGGTTGTAATTTGGGTCATTACTTTTTTCTTGGTTAGATTTTTTATTTAATATTGAACTTGGGTTTGTTTTGAGCTTAAATTGGTTTAGATTAGTGTGGACTTGAAGTGTAAGATTTAAGTTGATTTAATTGGAAGCTTTGTACTTGGTTTAAGACCATAATCCTCACTAAAAGTGAGGTTAATAAATGGATTCTCAATAAGTGATATATTAAACAAAGTTTACCGCACATATTGGTATTGACTAAACCAATCGACTAAATCTAAGAAAATATTCAAGCAAAGGTACTTGAATAAAATTCGAAGTTGTGAATGATATTTCTAATTTGAATTTATCAGAGGATTTGAAAATTTTAAATTTGATTTTGCTTATATTGAGAACTTGAACTAGAAATGTAAAAAAAAAAAAAAAAAGATTTTAGGATTTATAATTTCAATTAGGTCTAATTGATTTGCATTGTTTGATATTTTGTATAATTAAAAATTTGACTTATAATTTGAAAGTGTGGATTTGATTTGTTGATTTCTAGATTTAGAAGACACGAATCATAGAGTTTCTGTCATTGTAATCTACTTAAGATCCAGGCTTGGGATCTTAGGTAAAAATGCCTGAGAGGAGTTTGATTTAAGCATTTAGGGATTTGGGATGTTTGAAATTTGAAGACTTGAGAAGTTTTGCAGTGTGGATACAAGTATAGTGGCTTTCAAATGAAAACCAACCAATACATGAAAAAGTAGAGGGTGTAGGCAGGGGATTATAAAAGATGAATTGTCCTAAATCTATGAGAAACCAAACATAAGAGGAGTCCAAGGGAAACTTAGCTCAACCTCTGAGTTTGTGAATTTTGGAGAAATAATTATGAAAGGACATTAAGCTTCTCCAACGAAAATTCCTACATTAAGTGGTTGTTTGGTTGAGTAAATTAATGGTGCACTGTAAATCTTTTGAAGGAAATTGAGAAAATTTTGTGTTTGATATGAAAAATTACAAATACAATGAAAATTTTTAATGAATTTGAAGTTTACATCATAGTTCATTTTGTATGAATTTAGAACTCTGCCGATTTGGCCAAATTTGAATGACATGATTTATGTAAAATGTTATAAGCAAGTTGTTGCCGCGTCCACCGCAACCGTCCAATATCGTTGCTCGCCTCCCGCCACTGCAACCCATCCACGGCCTTCGCTCCCTGTCGCTAGCCGTCGCCCCCGCCTCCCCCTTGTTGTCGGCCGCCGCCGCCTCCTCACACTTGCTGCCCCGAAGCTGCTGTAGTTTGAAACCGTAACCCGTCCATCACCTTTGCTCCCCACCGCTAGCCATCAACATTACCTCCTGCCATCGCCGCCCACTGGTTGCTGCCCGACACAATTGTCCGCTGAGCGTCACTGTCATTTGCCGTCGGCTGCCCGCCACTCTTTGCCCATGTAAATACATTATTTTCAATCTACTTCAAACTAAACAAAAAAATATAAAATCCTAAGTTCATTTTACAATGAACCAAACAACTTAAAAATATTTCAAATACATTGTAATCATAGTACTCTATAAATATTTTTCATTGAATTTCATTTTTAGCAAACCAACGACTCCTAAGAAAACCATCCATAAAAAGTATTGTGACTCACATCTAACCTTATAGTTGATCAGGTTATATCAAAGTAGAAATCACTTGTTTTAAACCAGACTGATATCCTTATGAAGGATTTGATTTAACATAGTTTTAAACCAGACTGATATCCTTCTGAAAGATTTGATTTAACCTGAATATGTTAGACAATAAAGCATTGAGAATTACACCCAGCCTAGCGATAGACATGGTGATTAGATAGGGAATGAAAACACTAGGAATCACATCTAAACTAGGAATTGGTCGAGGGAGTGACAACCGTGAAAGGAGATTACTCAAACCCAAAGGATTGATTGTATTTACCTGAACACATTGGCATGGAAAGTACCATAACTCACATTGATATTGTCATATTCTACCATCTCTTATAGCTTTGTTATTAAAAAAAATAAGGTTATTGGATTAAATTCATAGAAACTAATTATAAATTTAAAAAATTTAAATTGCTAGAATAAAATCAGAATCATCAAAATTATTTGTAAGACTTGAATGTAATGACTAATGAGTGCACCAATTAGCTCTAATAGTAATTTGATGAGAGTTTCAATGAGCATTTCTTATAGTTCTTTTGTTGTGGGATGTCCAACAAGTAGTAATTTTTTTTATATAATGTTAAAGGTTTTAGTGACATGCATGTAAATATGAATGTTTAAGTGCTAAATATTTAAATATAAAATAATTGTGGCATGTATAGGGCTCTCAAAACGGCTCGTTGTTCATTAACAGCTCGTGTTCGGCCGTTAAAAAGTTTAAGCTCGGGTTCGGCTCGTTAGCTAAGTTAATGAGCCGAACACAAATAAAGATTTATTCGTTCGTGTTCGGCTCTTTTTGGCTCAAAATACTACTCATCAATTATAATATATATATATATATATTATAATTGATGAGTAGTATTTTGAGCCAAAAAGAGCCGAACACGAACGAATCTTATATATATTGATGAGTAGTATTTAAAAAAAAAAACCTAATTTACTACAAGATTACAAAGAATTACAATCAATTAAAAGTATTAATTAAGAAAATTGAATAAAAAATATTAAATTTGATTCAAACGTTGTTTTAATATAAACAATAATTTTTAAATATTACCCTAACAATTAAAATCTTATGACTACGTAATTAGTGATTAGAGTTGTCAAAACGACTCTTCGCGAACAGCTCTTGTTCGGCTCGCTAAGCAAACAAGCCGAACACTAACACACTTTTTGAGCTCGAAATATAAATGAGTCGAACATGAACATATTTTTTTAGCTCGAAATATAAACAAGCCGAACACGAACATATATTTTGAGCTCATAATATAAGAAGTCGAACACGAGCGAGCCTAATTTACAGCCAGGCCTATGCTAAATAATGCGTTATACAACGATAAAATTTGCTATAATTGTTTCCAGTTTACCGAAACCGCAAATGTTCGGAAAGTCGGAAGATTTGTTTCGAAGACCATAATCCCTCTCTTCGACGAACTGTATTAAATCCGCGCTTCGGAGCCGGCAATATATTGCACGGCCGGCCATCCATCTGTGGCGAGCCATCTCCGGTTTCTTCGGTTGGTCCCAAAAGCCAAAGGTTAGAGATTCTTTACCTAAAAAATGCAGCGCATATATAGGAATTTTTAATCAAATGCAAGTACTTTCTGTGCCTGCTCCTGTTTTATCATGCTGTTACTTTATTTGATCGTTTCTATTTAATCGAGTGTGAAGCTCTTACATATATTGAAGTTGTGTTTCTCCTAATTACAGTTTTTTTTTTCTTGGGTTTTTTGTTTGGTGTTGGTTTCACAATTGAAGAAAATTAGGTTTTATTTAGGCGATTATTAAATATTTGCATTTTGCGCTTTGGGTGATGAAATTTGTACAAGTTTCTTACGCAGTTGCAATTGCAAAATTGAACAAATTCCTTCCAAGAACTGGGAAAATATTTGCGTACATAAGATCCGTACATAAGACGCACGCAGCGCTGCGTACGTCAGAGGTTATTCAGGGGATACAGGGGGTTATATCCGGGTTATACCCCCCTGTAACCTCCGTGTAACTTATTTGTTCCCATGAAACCACAGAAGCGCGGAACTCATTTGTAGGTTACAGGGAGGTTACAGAGGGATATAACCCCGATATAACCCCCATGTACCCCTTAAATAACCTCTGGACGTACGCAGCGCTGCGTACGTCTTATGTACGCAAATATTTTCCCAAGAACCGAGCCATTTGCAATTAAATTGTGAAAATTTTTGGTCTCTAACTAGTGAGTGAGAGGGCTAAATTCTTCAAAAAAAGAAAAAAAATTCTGCAGACAAATATCCTATACTAGTACAATATTGTAATTTTTGTGTGTCAGACAAGCTGTCTGTATTCCTCTTTTAATTTTATAAAATGTAAAGGATGACAATTAAAATGTTAGCATAACCTTCTCTCAATTCATTTTTTACCTGCTAAGCATGTTAAAGAAAAAATATAAAATTGACGCACAAGGTAACCTTGTGCTGGTTCTATTGTGCTCCATCATGCTAATGACACTGACTCATGAAAATAATCCCTTATTGACCAAGCTTATAATTTCTTTGAGATCTGCTTTAAAAAAGGTTTTATCAAATTGGAAGTTTTATGACTTAATTCATGTCTTAATGAAGGATATTCTCCTCTTTAATTACCATTATTTATTTCTATTTTATCTTATGTTTGTGTCTCTTATAGACACCTGTAGTAGTAATACAATCAATAAATAAGTTTTTGCAATTCAAAACATCAACCTACTTGCCTTTAATTATGTAGTTCTCATATGGGTGATCAAGATCTTCAATTCCATTACTGGTTCCATTTTCTTTCAACATACGGATAAAATGATAAAGAGATTTTCATTGTTCCATTCTATATTTTTGGAAAATAACTTCACTCATGCGTATATTCTCTACTATGATATCTTCTCTTTACGATAAGATGATAAATCTGTTCGAGGTTCGAATCCCACATTTTATAACTATTTTTCTCAATTTAAGTTTAACGAGCTAATTTCGAGCCGAACACGAACACAAATTTTTAAATCGAGCCGAACACGAACACACTATTCACGAGCCGATTTCGAACACGAGCTATTTCGAATGAGCCGAACACGAGCCAAGCCTAAGCTCGCTCAAGCTCGGCTCGTTTACAACCCTATTTACTATAGTACCTAAAAGACAAGTGGGATGAACTTCATCAATATCACCCTTTTCACTATAGATCCACTACTTGGTAGAAACAAAATAAATTAATATAATTTATGCGAAAAATTAATAACAATAAAATCAGTAAATAGAAATCTAAATGAATTCTAAAAAACTATTGATAAATGCATAATAATATGGTAGCGTAATTTAAATTAATTTTAACAAAAAAAAACATTTTTTTTTAAGTTTTGTTCATCATCTTTGTGCCCTTGGGAAAATTTTAGTCAATCAATTTACAAGAAAAAATTATTAAACTCACACTAAGCAATAATCAACCTTGGATCTTAACTACTATGCATTTGAGTCTTCTTAAGTTGACCTTCTCGAGTCCATCTTCAAGTGGCAAAAGCTCCAAGCTAGCATAGTGGAATCCATCATCATCACCATGGTTTCTATAAAATGATTAACTAAAGGAAACCACCCAAAAAATCATTAGATAAACAATTTATTAAGGAGTCGCACGTGTCAAATACTTTTTGGCAGGAGAAAAGTGTCAAAATGGTCCCCTGACTCTTTGTAGTGGTATATTTCATCCCAGAGTCTATGAAAGTACCAATTTAGTCCCAAACTCTTTTAATGAAGGCTAAAATAGTCTTCCCTAAAACTATTTTTACCTATATTAAAGAAATCTACGGACACTTTGACACTTTTATAGATTTTGGGACTAAAATGACCCCATGTAATTAGTGAAGGAACTATTTTGGTACTTCAATCGTTGATGTAGTAAACAATAAAACTTTCTTTGTCTACTAAAATTATCACTTAAGAGTATCTGGCTCTGAATGATGATAATTAAAAGTTAAGAGAAAAAATATTGTTGTATTTGTCCTGCTATTGTTTCATATCTCAAATATGATTTCTATCCAATTATAAAGGCTAGTGAAGTGAATTCACAATAATCTGATGCTATTTCAAGGCAAGTTAATTCCTTACTGATATCTTGTAGAAGGACAGGGATTGGTCTGATGGCGTTTTTTTTTTCCTGCTGTCCTGCTGATTCTCTACTATTAAACCTAAATACTTCTGTTTATATTTTTTTCTGCTAAATAAGTATGACAATAAAAGCATTCGGGGCCATTTCCCTTTCCACGGTGCAAAGTTTTCAACCTTCTGGAAGTAAACAAGTGTCAAATACGAACAGGTACGTGCTAAACAAACCAGTCGGACTGGCCTGGGTGTTCTCACTTGGAAGAAGGGTACGTTGACCTGTGGTGTCCAGAACTCTGCTTATCTGTTGCGTTTTGTAGTGGTTGGCTGAGAGCTTCTGCTTTGTTGCGTTTACAGCTATTGGTACTCGCAAGTGTAAAATGCAATTGATGAAGGCCTGAAGCTCTTAAAAGGATAAGAAGTGTTCACCAACGCATGAAGTGATCCCAGGAAAATGGCTTCCCTCGCCTTCAACACCTTGTCTCTCCCACCTTCTCAACCCAGGAAGCTTTCAGAATCCGTGTCTGTAAATGGAATTCTGAAGCCAATTACAATTAGAGGAAGTCCTCCTACCTTCGTTTCTGCTCCAGGCCGCAAGATCATTGCTAGTGAGATTTTATTCAACTCAAGCTTTTGTTTTCCTGTCTTAAAGATGGCCATTAGATAAATTTTATCTTTTGCAAATTTTAATTCCTTCTGTTTTGTTTCACGTGTTAATGCTCTACATCAAGGTTCTGGTTTACCATCTGTTGTATCAATATATTAACCTTTATTTTTATTTTTTTTTATTTGCATTGGCATCATTAGCCATTTTTTTATGCTTTTGCTGTCCTAGCTAAAATAAATTTCTTGTTTTCTTTTACTTAATGTGTAGTCATTTTAGTTTGTGAAGTCACAAAAGCTTAGTCAGCATGTATTTTAAAATAACTACTTCAGACATTATCGAACCAAGAGTACTAACAAAAGCAGCATTGTAAATGCAGACACAACCGTATGGACAATGCTGACCATAGATGAAGGAAAAACCAAAATTTTGAATACTTTAAATGTCCACATGAATTGTCGAAGAGTGCATTTATGCCTTCTTAAATTCTCGAGTAATATACTCTTTCGTCATTCAATAGAGGCACTTTTGATGGGAAGTTCTCCATAAAAGGTGATACAGCTCCAAAACTGCCATCTTCCATTTTTAAAAATGACTTCCCTACCTTCTTTTTTTAAAGATCTTTATGATGGTGAATAATACCCTTACTTTGGCAGTGAAACCAAAGTCAAGCTTATAATATTTAGCAGTGTTCTTCCCCATTAAATTAAATTTTTGGATTGATGGATATCTATCTACTAGTATGCTCGGCTTAAATCGGGCCTCTGATCTTTTATTTTTTTGTAGTTTTCATAATAAAAATAAATATTGAGTCTTGTAAATTCAACTAATGTATATCCTTGTACTGTTTTCTTACATTCAGAAGCACTTGTTCTCAGTTTTTTAAAGCATAGGTATCAGCATAAAGTATTAACATGATCATTTCTTTTGTCTGCCGACTGGAGAAAACGCATGTTTGACTAAACAAATATGGATACTAATTGATGTGGAGAATCTTCATTAGAGCCAACATCATTGTAATCATCATCGAAGTACTTGACCCTTATTTTTACAGAGTTTCTTGTGCCTAGACCTTAGTAACTATGACCTTTATGTTCGTGTATTTAAAATTTTACGTACCTTTGTGTATTTCATTTATGAAATTCAAATGTTATTAGGCACAGTTTTATTGAGTCAATTTGAATATCTATAGGCCATATTTTGCCTTGATTAATTGGGACTTCATCTATTTTGAGTTAAAGCAGTTTTTGATTACCTACAATTCAACTAACCCACTTTTTAGCCTCAGCCGCCCTTTCTCTGCTCCCTCATTGGAAGCTTATTTAAGCTTTAACTAGGATCATTCTCTTTTTCTCATTTTCACGAGCTTTAGGTGGACAGCGGCCTCGTCGTATATCCTATATCACTACAATGTTTTTTATCCCACCAGACTCTATTAACTATTCCAGATCATAATTTCACATTCTAAAATAACCCTTCACAATTATTTCTTTTTAGTTGGACCAGTTAAAGTTCTTTCTTTGAAAAGATATTTCAAATCAACCCAAACTTGCTTGATCTAGATTAATTAGGTCATTATTTTCACTAAACCACTCTAACAGCCTTACCTTTCTGCATCTACTCCATATCACAAGTTAATATTCTAAACTAGCCACCCAATATAAATTTCAGCCATACAACACTTAATTTTTTTTTCTATAGTGATTTTCTTAATGAGCCTAATGTCACGGACAAAAATCCCACATCGGCTAGGTGTATGGCCGAAAAACAGTATTTAAGTCTTGGGCTGCCCACCACCCCTAAGGGCTCTTTTGGGAGGTGACAAGTGACATCAAAGCAGATTACTGTCTGCCAGGTGTGTGGACTTTCTATGGTCCAGTGGGACCCTCGTTGGAGCTAATCCGTGACGAGGACGTCACGTGATTGGGTGGAGGAGAATGTCACGAACAAAAGTCCCACATCTGCTAGGTTTATGGCCGAAAAGCAGTATTTAAGTCTTGGGTTGCCCACCGCCCCTAAGGGCTCTTTTAGGAGGTGACACTAGACTAGCCTAAGTTGGATTAGTGTTGGCATTTCTTTCACCAAACTCTTATAGACAATTCAACAATCCAGTATAATTCCAGTTTCTATTCTTATACCTTAAACTGAATGTAACAGTTCTGTTATAGGGGAAGGGAAAAGGACGAATCGAGGAAGAGGAAGGAAGAAGTCGCGCAAATGAAAAAAAAAAGAAGGCAAAGAGAAGAGTCGACAGTTAAAGGAGGGAGATGAATCGAATCGTTATAAACTAAGTGGAAACTTGTGTTCTATAGCATTGTTAAGTGGAAGAAAATGCAAGTCCAAAAGAAGAACCAGAAAGGAGGAGAAGGGAATAGAAAGGAGTAGAAGGGGAAAGGATGGGTGCACCTCACCTGTGTGGGAAGTTCGAGCGTAACAATAGAGACGGTGTCGCTAGTGAGCAGAGGAGGCATCTACGTCTAGTGTTCATGCGGGAAGAAGTTGAAGTCGAGCCAATGACGTCGTGTAAGCAAGCAGAGAGAAGGCAGCGTCAGAGGCGACAACGACGTTGTTGCCGTGCGAAGGAGACCTTTAGGGCAACCGAGGTAAGCTTTAATAGGGGTTTATTAGAATAAATCTTATGTAAAAAATAATAATATGAAAATTTTATTATTAATGTAAAGTTAATAGTTAATTAAAATAATAATTTATTTTAAAGTTTTGTAATATGAACATTATGTTTATGTTAGGTTTCCATTTTAGAAGAGTTGACGTCAGACTAAATCTTATCGAATTAAACGTCATCATGGTGAGCACTCGTACTTTTAATCCATGATAACATTTTGATTCTTCTCGATTTTTATGTATACATTCATATTGACTGTTTGTATGTAGCTACTTAATATTATGCATTAGTGTATGTTATATATAGTTGAATGTAACGAACACATAAACAATACATTCATATTGACTGTTTGTATGTAGCTACTTAATATTATGCATTAGTGTATGTTATATATAGTTGAATGTAACGAACACATAAACAATACATTCACATTGACTGTTTGTATGTGCATGACTAACTATGATAGAATCACCATCTTGGTGGTAATAGTGGGAAAAGACTAAAGGTACTTATGCATGTATATGAAAAATGATATTGAAATTGACGCCTTAATTGACACAATTTTTAGACGGTGCTTCTGTGACGGTTGTAGAGATACATAATGATAAATATATGCTATTTTTATTATAAGGTTCTTTACTAATATTTTTATTAATTTAATAAAAGCTTGACTAGCATGCATTTTGTTTCATTTTCTTTGTATTACTGTGATTTTCAAGTATGAGTATTCAATGACAATTTTTAGCTTACTATTGTTTAAAATTAATTTTTTAGGTTTAATTAAGTGATTTAAAAGATGAGCGATATAAGAGAAAACATTATAGAATACACAGACTTCCAGGAATGAGGTAGTTTTAAACATATTATTTTAATTTAATTTGATTAGTGACCTTTTCATTTATTAAATTGTAGACGAATATAGAAAATTTAGTTTTCATTGTTTAACCGCCTGTTTCCGACTTGGTTAATTCCAAGCCCCGACCCTTGTGCACTGATATCATTTTTGTCACGACCGGCCTGAGGCTTGGAATTAACCAAGAGAGCAAACAATCGGATGTTGGAAATTACTTTCTACATTTGTCTGTGATTTAATAAATGAAAGAGTCATTAATTAAATTAAAATAAAATAATATATTTAAAATTGTCTCTTTATTGGATGTCCGCATCTTTTATAAATATTTTCCCTTATATCGCTCATCTTTTAAATCACTTATTTAAATTTGAAATATTAATTTAAAATAATAGTGAACTAAACAATATCATGGAATACTCATACTTAAAAATCATAATAATACAAAAGAAAAAGAAACAATATGCATATCGGCCAAGCTTTTAACAAATCAATAAAAATAATTAATGTTATTCAAAGAACCTTATAATATTAAATGCATCTCAATATCATTGTTTATTTATACAACAGTCACAAGAACACCGTCTAAAAATTGTGTCAATTTAATATTTTTTTTTCATATACGGGCACCTGTGTGTATTTCATTTATGATATTCATATATTATTCATGTTTTTGTCGAGTCAAATTGAATATCTATAGGCCATATTTTGCCTTGATTTATTGGGACTTTAGCTATTTTGAGTTAAAACTATTTTTGGATTACCTGATGTTCAATTAACCCACTTTCTAGCCTCAGCTGCCTCTTCTCTGCTCCATCATTGAAAGTTTATTTAAGTATTAACTAGGATCATTCTTTTTTTCTCATTTTCATGAGCTTTAGTTGGACAACTGCCTCGTCGTATTGCCTATATCATTACAATGTTTTTGACCCCACCAAACTCTATTAACTATTCCAGATCATAATTTCACATTCTAAAATAACCTTTCACGATTATTTCTTTTTAGTTAGACTACTTAAAATTCTTTTTTTGAAAAGATATTTTAAATCAACCCAAACTAGCTCTATCTAAGTTATGTCATTATTTCCACTAAACCACTATAACAACATTACCTTTCTATCATCTACTCCAAATCACAAATTAATATTCTAAACTAGCCATCCACTATAAATTTCAGCGACAGAACACTTAATTTTTTTTTTCCTATAGTGATTTTCTAAATGAGCCTAGACTAGCCTAAGTTGGATTAGTGTTGACATTTATTTTACCAACCCTTAGAGACGATCCAACATCCCACCACTATAATTCTAGGTTATATTCTAATTCCTTAAATTGAATGTAACGGTTTTGTTACACAGGGGAAGGTGAAACGGCGAATGAGGAAGAGGAAGGGAAAGGTCGGGTAAATGAACAGAAAAGAAACAAAGGGTCGGTGGTTAAAGGAGGGAGATGAATCGAACGGTCAGAAACTAGAGGATAATTGTGTTATATAAAACAGTGCTAAGAGAAAGCCAATGCAAAGTCCAAAAAAAGAAGAAAGGAGGAGAGCATGAAAGGGAGCGTGCACCTCAACTGCGTGGGAAGTTCGAGCATAACAGAAGAGAAAGTGTCGCTGGTGAACATTGGAGGCGGCGACGTCGAGCGTTCGTGCGAGAGAAAGCTGAAGTCGAGCCAACGACATCGTGCTCGTGAGCAGGGAGGAGGCGGCATCAGAGGTGGCAATGACATCAGTTAGTGATCCTTGCATACATTGCTCTCGTTTGAAGGAGTCCTTTAGGGCAACCGAGGTAAGCTTTAAAAAGGGTTTATTAATGTATATATATAATAATAATAATAATAATAATAATAATAATAATAACAATAAGCAGAATGCCAAAGTAAAATATGAAAATTTTATAATTAATGTAAAGTTAATAGTTAATTAAAATAATAATTTATTTTAAAGTTTTGTAATATGAATTACATGTTTATGTTAGATTTCCATTTAAGAAGAGCCAACGTTAGACCAAATCTTATCGAATTAAGCGTCATCAAGGTGAGTACTCGTACTTTTAATCCATTAGTTCTTCTCGATTTTTATGCATTAGTAGGTAATGATATTTGCACAAATTTTATTTTGATTTATATATTTTCTTCTATTGGTCATATTGTTAGGAATGTTTATAGCTACTTAATATCATATATTAGTGCGTGTTATATATAATATATTGAATTGAATACAACGAGCACATGAATAATATATTAATGCTGACAGCTTGTATGTGCATGACTAACTATAATAGAGTCATCCCTCGATGATATTAGTGGGAAAACACTAAGATAACTGTGTATGCATATGAAGAAGGATATTAAAATTGAAGTGTCTTAATTGACATAATTTTTAGATGGTGCTCCTGTGACAGTTGTACAGATATATAATAATAATTATATATTATTGATATTGTAAGGTCCTTTGAATAACATTAAATATTTTTATTGGTTTATTTAAATCTTGACTAACATGAATATTTTTTTTTTCTCATGTATTACTGTGATTTTCAAGTATGAGTATTCAGTGACATTGTTTAGATTAGTTTTATTTTAAATTAAATTCTTTTATTTAAATAAGTGATTTAAAAGATGAGCGATATAAAATGAAATGTTTATAGAAGACGCGGTCATCAAGTAATGAGGTAATTTTATATATATTGTTTTAATTTAATTTGATTAATGACTCTTTCATCTATTAAATTGTAGGCAAATATTAAAAATTCAGTTTTCACCGTCTGAACTTCTGTTCTCGTCTTGGTTATATACAAGCTTTGAATAAAATGATATCAGAGTACACGGTTTAGCACAAAGGATCATAACATAAGGTTAATTCCAAGCCCCAATCCTTGTGCTCTGATGTCACTTTTGTCATGACTGACCCGGTGCTTAGAATTGATCATGACGAGAACAGACAGTCGGATGGTGAAAATTAATTTCTATATTTTTCTAAAATTTAATAAATGAAAGAGTCATTAATCAAATTAAATTAAAATAATATATTTAAACTTACATTGTTATTGGCTATCTGCTTATTTTATATATGTTTTCTCTTATATCAATCATCTTTTAAATCACTTATTTAAATCTGAAATATTAATTTAAAATAACAGTAAGCTAAACAATGCAAGTGAATACTCATACTTAAAAATCACAGTAATACAAGAGAAGAAGCAATATGCATATATGCCAAATTTTAAATAAATCAATAAAAATATTTAATGTTATTCAAAAAACCTTACAATATTAAAAACATATCAATATTTGTACAATAGTCACAGGAACACCGTCTAAAAATTGTGTCGATTAAGACACATCAATTTTAATATTCTTTTTCATATACATGCACGAATACTTTAGTGTTCTCCCATTAGTATCATTAAATGACAACTCTATCATTGTCAGTTATGTACATACAAGCAGTCAACGGAATATATTATTTATGTACTCGTCGCATTCAAATCAATATACTATATATAACATAAACTAATGCATAATATTATGTAACTATAAATATTCATAACAATGTGACCAATAATGAAAATATATAAATCAAAATAAAATTTGTGCAAATATCATTATCTATTAAAGCATAAAAATCGAGAAAAAAACTATTATCATGGATTAAAAGTAGAAGCACTCACCTCGATGACGCTTAATTCGATATGATTTGCTCTGACGTCGACTCTTCTCTGACGTCGACTCTTCTAAAGTTCGACTCTTCTAAAGTGAAAACCTAACATAAATATGGTATTCATATTACAAAACTTTAAAATAAATTATTATTTCAATCAACAATTAACTTTACATTTATTTAAAAATTAGTGTATTTTACTTTATGTCATTCTGCTTATTATTATTTTTTATATTATAAAGATATATATATATATGTATGTATGTATGTATATATATATATGTATGTATGTATATATATATATATATATATGTATGTATGTACGTATATAGTATATGTACGTATGTACGTATCTATATATGTACGTATATGTACGTATGTACGTATCTATATATGTACGTATATGTACGTATGTACGTATCTATATATGTACGTATATGTACGTATGTACGTATCTATATATGTACGTATATATGTATGCCATATGGTGGAAGAATTACTCTAATAAGGAGTGTGCTAAATTGTATTCCATTATATACTTTGCAGGTACTATATATATGTATATATGTATGTATATACATATATGTATCTATATGTATGTATATACATATATATATATATGTAGATACATATATATATACATATACATATATATATATGTGTATGTATATATATATATATATATATATATATCTATATATGTATGTATATATATACATATATATATATATAATTATTATTATTAAATCAATTTAATAAACTTTTTAAAGCTTACCTCAGTTGCCATGAAAGTCTCATTCTCATGGCAACAACACATCCAACTCAATCTCCTCCTTTGCACGACAACAACACACGTGAGGATCACTACCTGATGTCGTTGTCGCCGCCTTTGACGTCGCTTCCTCTCTACTCGCGAGCACAGCGTCATTGGCTCAACTTCGGCTTCCTTCCGCACGAACGCTCGACATCGACGCCTCCTCTGTTCACCAACGACACTGTCTCTACTATTAGGCTCGTGCTTTCCACACAGCTGAGGTGCATCATTCATTTCCCCTTCTCCTCCTTTCTCTTCATTTATCCTCTTTTCTTCTTCTTTTGTACTTGCATTGTCTTCCTCTTAGCACTGTTTTATAGAACACAAATTTCTTAATTTTTGACTATTCAATTCATGTCCTACCTTTAACCACCGACTCTTCGCTTCGTTTCCATTTTGTTCATTTACCCGACCCCTCCCTTCCACTTCCTCGATTTGTCGTTTCCCCTTCCCTTGTGTAACAGAATCGTTACATTGAAAACCTATATTCATTTCTCTCCATTAATCCAATCGAAAAGGTCTCTTGCCACCTTCGCCTTGCCTCAACAGTCTTGATGTCGACAACCCACCTCACCGGCATCTTTCCCAATTGCATCACCTCTCCATTTTCTTTTTTCTCTCAGAAGGAGAGAAGAAAAAGCTCTCTACCTCTCTTTAACACTTTGTCTGCCTATCTATTGCTTTCCATTTCTAGAGCTATCCCCTTTATTTCTCTCTTGCTCTCGCTGCATATATGATAATAAGCATTGGGTAAAAAGCTAAGAAATAGCCAAACAAGGAGAAAGAAAAAAGGCAAAGAAAAAAAAAGAAAATAATTAAGGAAATTTTAAAAAAGAAAAGAAAAGAAAAAAGATATTGAGTGTTTTTTGATTTGCTAAAATTTCATTTTCATTGACATCACCATCCTCATGAAGGTGTAAAAATATATCTCTAGAAACTCCTTAAGATCTTGATTATGTTGTATTTGACATGACGAGTGAAACTTACGAGTGTACGTATCACAACCTGACCTGAGAGGTTGAAGTTCTGATGTCAGGAACGATTGTCAAACAATAGTTTCATATTGGTCTAACAATCATCACAATTTAAAATAATCACTCAAACACTAAAGAGTCACTAAACCACAAAATATCTAATATATCATATAAATTAAATAGCAAACAAAAAAAAATCGTTGCAACCAATTTTTTACAAGGTGTAGGCGGTGGGCTGGGCATTTTAGCTGTTACGGGGTGAGGTGTAAACGCCCATGCGACAAGCATAGGCCAATTATTATAAAAAAATAAGAAATATAAATATTAAAAGACAAAAAATAAACTATTTATGCTTAATAAAAAATTATTAAGAGACATTAAAAGAACTTATACTCATTTAATTCCAAAACAAGTCTTGTAGGGTTATAATTTTCAAGATATTAGCAAAAATCCACCACAAAAAAAATTATGAGTTAATGAATTGTGCATTTGTGTGATCTCTAACAAACACGAAATTTAAAAAAAAACGATTTACTATAGCTACCTACAATAAACTCACTGTAGCTATAGTGAAAAATTCATTAATAACTTATAAGACAATAAAGATCTCATTTCTAATTTCTTACCAAATCATGGGTTGCAGGAGAGAAGCTGTGGGTGCTGGGAGAGGAGTAGATGTTGCATTCGATTCTTCTTCCTGCTAGAGAAGATGTTGGGATTGAGTGCGTGCGGGACAAAGCAAACAGAGGGGGGTCACTTGCGTGCTAGAACGAAGCAGATGGCGACGTAGGAGGTTGCTGCGTGCGAAGGTAATCCTCTTCATCTGCATGTAGGATTACGTGCGTGCAGATGAAGAGGCCTGCGAGAGATCTTTTGCTTGCGGAAGACGACTGAATAGGGCATGTTTAAAAAGTTAAGGATATTTTTTTTCCTTTTTATTTGATTAGCAAGTGAGGTGTGACTTGCGCTCAGGGCTTAGAAAACATTCGCCTCGTGTGATTTGAGCTCCTCTCATGGGATTGGGGCGAAATGACTTACGTCTTGCTTTGAGGCGTGCCCCAATAATGCCTTTTTAAACAGAGGTTGCAACAACAATTTTTATAAAAAACTTAAAAGTGAGATAAGATAGTTTATTACATTAAAGTGACTAGCATAAGAGAATATATTTATTAAAGATTGAATCAAAAGAAAATAGGTATCATGAAAAAAAAAAATAAACAAAGGTTAAGTTTTACAACAATTTATTGGTTAATTACAATTCCATTGTATACTAAATTTCTATGCAAATACTAACAAGAATGTGGGAAATGATGATTGACATTATAATTTAATTTTGTTAAAGCTTTTAAACATTTATATTTTTCTACAATCATGATGATTGACAATTATTATATTTTTGTTTAAGCTTGCAAATACTCATGAAAGACCTTGGGTGAAATTACTTTAGTGAGCTGATCCACAATCATGAAGTTTGCACCAATATGTTATTTAGACATTTCTTCACTTTGAATTCTTTCTTTAACAAGGTACTTAATTTTATATGCTTTGATTTTGAAGAACTCTTATTAATATTGGAATATATAACTGCTAATTTATTGTCACAAAAAAGCATAAAAGGTCTTTTTATACTTTTCATAATTTGCAGCCCAATGATAAAATTTTGCAACCATATTTCATGGTTGGATGCTTCATAAAGTGCTACAAACTCCGTTGGCATGGTGGAAGGAGCTATTAGTGTCTGCTTGACACTCCTCCAAGAAATAGCTCCTCTAGTAAATAGATAAATATAGTCCGAAGTGGATCTACGACTATTTTGACATCCACCAAAATTTATTTGAGTGACCAATGATCTCAAGTTGATATGTTCTTTTATACATATGTAATCTTTGGTTATTTGTAAATACTGTGTAACCCGTTTTACTGCTTTCTAGTGATCAATTCCAGGGTTGCTCAAATATCTCCCCAAAATCCCAACTATGTATGATATATCTGAACGTGTGCAACCTTGGGCATACATTAGACTCCCAACAACTGATGCATAGGTTAGGGAATCTTTTCCATTTCCTTGGCCTTGATTAACTTTAAGACACTGGATTAAAGTAATTTATTTCTTTTAGCCACGTGGATGTCTCCTGTCAATAATTTTGTATATCAAATCTTATAAACACAATATAACTCTTTTGTGATAGCCCACGAATACACTGAGACCGATCTCTATATATTTTAATTCCCAATACAAAAGTGGAGACACTAAGATCTTTCTTTTCAACTGCTTTGATAAAAATCTCTTGGTTTGGTGTAATATGCGTATATCATTAGTGACAAATAGTATAACTTTCATTGAACTTATGGTATATACAATTAATTACAATATTCATCTCAAAACCGAATGAGATTATCACTTGATGAAATTTGTGATACCATTGACGAGAAGCTTACTTAAGCCCACATATGGATTTATTTAATCTGCAAACAGTCTACTTTACGTCTCCTAAAAAAGTTTTTAAGATGCATCATATAAATTGTTTCATTAATATCACTATTTTGAAATGTTGTGTTAACATTTATATGGTATAACTCGTGATCAAATTATGGTACAAGCGCCATAATTATCCTAAAAGAATCTTTCATTGAAACTTGAGAGACTTTTTTATAATCGATGTCTTCTTTTTGAGGATAAGTCTTATATCGTTCTACTGCACATTTTGAATCACTCTTGGTTTTAATATCCATTTAAAACCAATAGTTTTCACTCCTTCAGAAGTAGAACAAGATCCCAAACATTATTGTCATGCATGGACTTGTTCTCTTCATTTATGAGAACAATCCACTTTTGAGAGTTTACACTTTGCATAACTTGATCGATATTGACGGGATCATTCTCTATCAATCCAATGTTATCCTCATGTTCTTGGAGAAATCTATATAATCATCTGAAATAAAATTTCTTTGCTCTCTACTGACTCTCCTTAATGACTCAAGTTTTTGTGACAGTTATTCTTGAGAGTGTTGAGTTTGTACCTCAAGGGGTTCAACGAATTGATCTTGTTGATTTTGATTTACAAATTGATCAATGACAAGAATTAAAACCGGAACATTATCCAGAGCAATTATAGGAATAAAAACTGATTCCATTTGACCAAACTCCTCTATAAAGACAAAATCTCTAATTTTATTTTCTCCCACAAACTTAACATCTTCAAACAATACTACATTTCCTGTCTCAAAAAATTTCTTAGTAGCAGGATCATAAAATTTATACCCCTTCCCTTTGATCGTTCAAAATAGCCAACAAAATAACAACTCATTGTTATAGAGTCTAAATTCTTTTTACTTAACCTAAAAGGCCTTGCCTCAGCTTGACAACCAAATATGAAAATGCTTAAGACCAGGGCTTTGTCTAGTCTAAAGTTCATATGGAGTTTTGGCTGTTTTTTTAGTTGATACTTTGTTAAGAATATAAGCTACACTCTTGAGTGCTTCACCCCAAAGGAACTCAGGTAAGGTAGAATGTCATATCGTACTCCTCACCATATCCTTAAGTGTTTGGTTTCATCTCACAGCAACGCCATTCATGCTAAGTGACTGAGGCATGGCATATTGAGGGACTATCTTGCATTCCTCCAGTTATTTGGCAAATGGTCGGGGACGTTATTCACCTGAGCCATCATATCTACCATAATATTCACCACCACGATCAGATTTAACACCTTTAATTCTTTTGTTGAGTTGAAGCTCAACCTCAATCTTATATAATTTGAACAAGTCCAATGATTATGATTTTAATGTATGTGATACAAGTAGCCACATTGAGAGAAATCATCCATGAATAATATGAAATATTGTTGATCATTTCATGAAACCATAGAAAATGGTCCACAAATATTTGTATGTATCAATTCCAAGACATCTGAAACTCTATTGACATCTTATCCTCTTTTATTGGTTTATTTCCCTTTTATACATTCAACACAAACTTCAAAACCTGCCATAAGTTTTTCCAATTTTTTTCTTGAAATATGTCCTAATCGCTTATGAAATAACATAATATAATTATTATTAGCTAATTTTTGTTTTATGCCATGAGTATTACCATTCGATGACCTGGTTAGGAGAGTAGATGTTTTAGATTTGACTTATGTTAAGAAAGACATAGCTAGACCTAAAATGACTTGGGCATATTGTATAAAAAATGCTCTTATTTTTTCTATTATTAAATGAAAATACGTCACTCTATAGCATGCAATGGAAAAAAAATTCATATAATTGATCCCACTTAGTTGGATAAAGGCTTGTTTTTTTGTTCTTGTTGTTGCCAAAAATATTAACATGCAAGGCTTTACTATAAGCAATAACCGTTCGAGCAAGTATGTATTATTTTGTTGACATAAATAGCTAATACGACTAACATATAAATTTAAAGAAAGGCTGAACTAACTATTTCCAAATGAACAAGTGTATCCAAATTTGTCCAAAGCAGAAGTAGAATTAAATTTTATCTAAATGATAATACAACAAAAGTATCTTTCAAATCAAAATAATAACTAATACATAATAATATTCTAAAATGGCCTATAGCTTCAACTTCAAATGTTTTATCATTGCCTACTTAGATGAATCTTTCAACATCAATTAACTATCAGTAGCTCAGGCAACTCTGCATGGACACACTTATATGAGTAGTGACACTAACATCAATGCACAAAGTGTATTTTGACACTAAGGCTAAATTAGCTTTAGAACACTAAGGCTAAATTAGCTTTAGAACAAACCAAATTAAGAAGTGTACTTTTCTTTGCATGCCAAGCCTGATATTTGATATAAGCTTTCTTTACATGTATAGGCTTAATACAAAAGGGACAATCGGATTTTTTATTTCTTCCTTTTTTTGTTTTTTTTTTTTTTTTGTGCTGGACTTTTAGTAGTTTCATTGTTTTTATGTCTTTTGTTCTATCTTCAGAGGTGATAGCCAAATGAACATTTTCAATCTTTTCTTACTTTATTCTTTCTTCCTTTTGCACACAATAAGAAATGAGCTCATTGAGAGTCCATTTATTATTTTGGCAGTTGTAACTGCTCTTGAATTGACTGAGTTGTACTGGAAGAGAAATTATATATAGATGCACTAAAGATCCTCAGACTGTAGTGTCTTTAGTTTTGAAGCAAGATGGGATATCTTCATGATATACTCCTTTATGTTTCATTTACTTTGGCATTTCATTGAAATTAAGCTCGTTAAAAATATGCTTGTTTCAGCCTTGTCATTCTTGACAAAGCATTTCTCAATAGCTTCAAGGAAATCTTTGGTTGTATCAAATTCATCAGGCACAATGCCCCTTAATACTTCTGGAATGCCTCACTCGGTGACCATGAGACTCATGCAATTCAAATGATCTCATTTCTCATGTCCTTTTTATCCTCAGTGAAGCTTTGATCGATAGTAGTGGGATGTTCAAACTTTAATGCAAGATCTAGATCAAACAACTGACAACAATTAATACATATTTTTTTCTAATCCTTAAATTTAGTTCCGTTCAACATAGAAATGAAATTAACATTTGCAGGTATTGAGGTGTTAGATGCAGTATCTATACATAGAATAAAATCACAAAGAAAAAAAATTTGGGTTCTTACTAAAAAATCATATGGAAATCCAAGAAAACTAAACTTAAAATAAATAAATAAATAAAAAGCTTGATTCTCAATGGTTTAACATATAGTCGGCTCTGATACTGTCACAACTCGACTCGTTGAGCTTGGAATTACCAAGGTGGGAAATGACGATTGGACGGAGGAAACATATCTAACAGTTTCATTTCGTCACAAAAGTAAAAATTTAAGCACAAAAGAGATATTATTGTTCATAAAATTTATATTTACAATAGATTGTTAGTATTTAAACGTTTACATTCAAACAGAAAATAAACTAAACCACAAATCTATCAGCTTGCGCTCCACGACACATCTACACGTACTCCTTAGAGTCCATCTAATCCACAACTGGCTTGTCAGTAAAATGTTAGCAACTGAATTAAAACTATTTAGCAAGTAAATGTTTCTAAATTACAATAGTTCTTATTTTAAAATATTTTTGTAACGGAGCAGGAAAAATAAAATACTATACAATAAGGAAAACAATTTCATCCCTTTCATTTTTTTAGGTTACAATTTTCATAATTGTGAGTCATCGTCTAAGCGTATAATTTATAAAAAAAATTACGTTTGACCTTTTTCAACCCACCAAAAAGATATGCAATATTTCATTTCCATTTCCATTTCGTGCATGAGTACAATGCATTCCTCTACTAATACCATATAGGGATGACTCTTATATGCATTCATATATCATATTTTATTCATTCTTATTTTTCATTTATCATAGAAAACCTTTTTTCATTTCCATTTAAATGATAAATGCAAGGTAAAAATGAATAAAATATAATATATGCATGGATATGAGAGTCGCCCTTGGATGATACTAGTAGGGGAATACATTGTAGTTGTGCACGAAATGAAAATGGAAAAAAGTTGCCTACCTTATGATGGGTTGGAAAATTTTAAAAGTGTATTTTTAAAAAGTATATGTTTAGATGATGACTCTCAATTATGAAAAATGTAACCTAAATAAAAAAAATGAAGTGAAATTGTTTTCTTACTGCACAGTCTTTTTATTTTTCCTGCTCTTATATAAAAATATTTTAAAATGAGAATTATTATAATTTAGAAATATTGACACACTGGGTAGTTTTAACTCAAACCATAGTTGTTAACATTTTTACAGAAAAATCAGGTGTAGATTAGATGGACCACAGATAGTACTTGTACATACGTCGTGGAGCACAAACTGCTAGGTTTGTGGTTTAGTTTATTTTTTGCTTGACCATAAACATTTAAATATGAATAATCTATTATAAATATAAGTTTTATGAACTAGAATGACTCTTTTATGCATTAGATTTTTACTTTTGTGATGAAATAAAACTGTTAGATAGGTTATCTTTGTCCGACTGTCAGTTCCCGTCTTAGTAATTTTGAGTTCATCGGCTCTGGTCGTGACAGATACCATTTGTTGTTAATTTGGCAGAATCATAAATCAAAAATTTGATTCATGAAACAACAAATTTTCCTTGTCAAATCATTAAGAGAAACATAATTAAAGTGCAAAAGCATACTATAATTCATAATTTCTTATTGTTATGAGTTGTCTTCCATATTGATGCGTGTTCCTAAATTTTTTTGATCGATGAGGTTCCAGGCAAGAGGAAGTCTTTCTTGCTCTTGGGAGGAGTGAAGAGACACTTACATGAAATGGATTAGGGGTTTCAATTAGGGTCAACGAGTAGGATTCGGTTCCGACCCGAAAATGACCCGACCCGAATAAGGTTATTCCGAATCTGACCTGAATAATAAACAGATTAAAAACTAAGACCCAAACCCAAGTTTGACCCGCTACCTCAAACCTGACCTGAAATTTCGTGCTTATTTGGGTCATGTTTGGATTTTCGGGTTCAACCCGAATCCGATCCGAATAATAAACGGGTTGACTTTTTTGACCCGAACCAGAGTCAAAAACTCTTCGAATCAACCATAACCCATATTTTTTTTAGTCGAGTTTGAGTCGTGTTGGCATGTCGGGTCAATTTTTGTCAACCTAGAATGGAGAGTGTCCCTTTAAGATAACTGCTCCTGGGTAGGTATTTTCTATATATATTTGTGCTTCCAATTTAGCCCATTATATAAGTTGAAAATACAAATAGTTCTCTACACATATTTTGGACTATTTTTTAAAAATTTAGTCCCATAAGCCTATTCTTTGTTAGATCACATTAATTAGGTTTAACTTTAAGGTAGCATGAATAATACATTTATTTATATATGTTGGCCAATATAAAATAATTTTTTAATTTACTTTCCAACACATTTCACTATAATAATGTTTGTAAGGCTTATTTGTGATGACGTGCATTATTCTATTAGCTTTTACTGTAGCGTTTTATGATTTTTATTTTTTTATTCTTTTTTTTATATTTTATAACTTCTTATTCTGTAAAGATGTGATTATTAGTTGGTGATTTACATGGAGATTTGGCACAAACAAGATCTGCACTGGAAATGGCTGGGGTTTTATGCTCAGATGGTTCAGATACATGGATTGGTGGAGAAACGGTATGCATTTATTTTTATATTTTCTTGCCTTCTTATGTGTCGGGACATAGAAGCATTCCTAAGAAGAATTCTATCAGCATCTTAAGCAAATGGCTGATATAAATTATGATTTTGGACTATATGTTTTATTGCTTTTTTATTTTTTTGATTTTTGTACGAGCAGATAATTTAAAAATCAAGTTGGCTGTTTGGAAATAATGCCATGTTCATTAATGCAGAAGTTTTAAATGAAAACAGGATACTAGAGTGGTGATTGCGTAACTACGTTCTTCTCTCTAGTTGGTGGTGCCAAAATGTCAGGGAAAAAAAAGATATAACTAACCTTCTAACAGCCAAGGATCATAATCACAAATTGTCATAGCTATATGAAAAATTTTTAAATATTACCATCGAGATTCAATTATTATAGAAGCTTATTGGAACTAGAGTAATTTTCATTTTGTCCATTTTGATGATAAAACATGTGCAAATTCACTACTGTGACTACAAATGCTTATCAGTTAAGTGTGATGATCACTTTTTATTTTTTTTGTGTTTTTTTTTGTACTATTTTGGGTATCATAAAAAAAAAAGAGTGCTAATGTTGTAAATTAAAGATATTTGGTATGTATTACCTATCTTTGATGTTTATTAAAAGCTTTGTAGTCTATTTTGATGATTTAGATTATGAATTATTTGGTATTAATGATTATGATGGATTTATCAAATGATTATAAAAAGAAAAAAGTGTATGTTCTATGACAAACTAGGCGCATATATTTTTTCTACCTGCTCAATCTTGTTTTCTAAGAGACAATGAGTGTTTGAGAGAAATGTCTGGTTTGATTGCCCACCTCAGCCACATCTCACGTTTGATCAAGAAGGATCAATTTAAGGCTCGGTACTTATAATAAATTTTGAGGTATCATACTAATTACTTTGGAAGAGCAATGCGAAGTTATTTTTTCTTTCAAGTGGGAGCTTTTAACTGACACATGAGCATTGGAGAATAAGCAAAAATTTAGAACAAAGTAATAACGTAACAATAGGACAAAGTTTGGCATGCTTATCATTGATGGATTGAGTATTGCAATATTTCAATAAACCTGATTGACGAAAGGTTTCACACAGCGGCATTTTCAAACATATTCATTAAGTTGTATATTTGAAGTTTGAACTCTAAGTGAGATTATTATGTGTGGAGTCAAAATTTTATTAATTATCTTGAATAAGTTTTGGTCATTATTTTTCAACATTGATGGTTCCCAACTCATGATTCATTCACGCTTAATTTTTAAATTTGATTGCTTACCTAACTCAAGAATAATTCATGTTTAAGAATTATATCCAGAGATTGTTACATTATATTGATGAACCACAACACAACAAGCAACTAAGGGAGTAGAGAGAGAAAGAGAGTGGCGTTTCATTCAAGAAAGAAAAAAATGTTTTTCCTGTTTAATTGCATAGGGAGTTTTTTGGATTTTTCAAGAATAAAGAGGAATTATTGGTATTTTTGTTTCTAGCAAGAGAAGATGCCCTTGGTCATAATAATAAATAGTTTTCATTTGGCTCCTACACTAGAGAGAGAAAGAGAGAAATTAAAGTAACAACATCTTCCTTCTTCATATCTAATCCTTATCTTAATGCTGCATTCTCTTTTAATTAGACAATGTTGTATCTTTGTTTAAATCTTCCATTTTTTATGAAGTGATTCTTCATGTTCCTCTTTGAAAGCTTTAATGGGTTGTTTGATCTCTATGCCCATGGATATATGCTTACTCAGGCTGAAACAGGGACATTTTGGTCTTCTCTCTTGCAGTGCTTGATATCTTCTGCAATTATATGTGGTTTATCAAATTTGTCTTTTGGTTGAGGGCACTATCTTTCGTAACACTCCCTCCACCATGAAAGGTCAGCCAATCCCTTCCACTCCTTTGAACTTTCATGTAGAAATCCAAGAGTTACTCTGCGTAGTCTATATATAGTGAGTCTTTTGTCATGTATTCACCTGACCTTAAAATGAAATAAATTTGAGCACGTTCCTCTTTATTCTTTTCTGCTTCTCAGAGAGGACTTCTTTAGTGATGGCGTGCAATCCTTGGAGAGCACAATCCTCTTTGATCTTTCTACATTTCCTCTACAATTCTTTTATCTATCTCACCTCTGTGGTAGCATAATAAATGAATGCAATAATTTGAAGCACAACTAGTGAACTATAAAGTATGGACAATTCTGAAAAGCACTAGGGAGTGCTTGGAATACAGATATGATTGTGTTTAAAAAATAATGGATACTTCATGAGAACTACTTGGGATCATTTTAGATGGATTTGGAAAGTGTTCATTCCTCTCTTAACCATGTTAGATCCAAATAATCTAATTATTGAATTTTTATTTTCATAAAAACCATCCTTCCAAACTTTCGTTGTGAACTTTCTGTGCAGTTTCCATCAAATGACACAGCGAGAGGCTATTTGGGATTATAATCGGAGATTCATGGACTGTATTGGATACATTAGATAGGCTGAGACTAAAATGACCACAATAAATAGTCCATGGTCCTTCTTGACCTTTTTATTCTCTCATTTTCTCTCTTGCACACAATTTTTTTCTTCTCCCAATGCACATTTTTTTTCCTTTTAACAGGTTACTTTGTCTTCTTTATCAGAGTGTCCGCCAAAGAGTTTTCTCCTCGTGGTACTCTGTATATCGTCACATTTGTAATTCGTTCAATAAGCATCATTGTCTATTGGTAAGACTGACTGAGTCTTGGCTTGAAAATCATGTACGTGCCAGCTATCTGATTTCTTCTTAGTTGAGAATCTCCATAAATCTTGATATGGAATAAGCAACAGAATTCTTAATTTTATTTCTATCAACATACTTTAATGAAAACTCTAAATTTTTCTGTAAGCATACATCTTTTTGACATGAAAATAATCACGTGTCCTAGATTCCAATCTAATAAGTTATGTCCCTGTATTTATTTTATTTAGTGTTTTACCATATCCATTATCAATTGCTAGCAGTTGTGATTGATTAACGAACTTTGAACTTCTACATATTTATAATTGAGAGATCTAGAATGATGTACTCAGTTAAAAGTAATAACTACAACTTTTATTGGTGGTGGTTCTTCATGGTTTTCACTCTACTGAGAAAATTTTATTTGCAGAATATTTGAAAAGTTAACTTGGGGGAATTCCCTCATTTAACTACATTGTCTTTTGCAATTTATGAAAGGAAAATTTCATGATTTGAAGGCAGAATATTATTAGAAAAATGTCTGAGCGTAATGTTTTATTTTTTTCTTTTTTACGTCTTTATTCAAACCAGGAATTTTGTTTTTACAGGCATGACTCGAATGCATTAGTGTTTAGGTATCACCGACTTAAATGCCTTGCGAAGGTACTCCTTGTTTATGAAAAGAATCTGTTAAGGCTTATGATTGAAAATTTAAAAAGCTTTTTAATATCAGCTGCCAAATTTCTTTTATATGAAAAACCTCTTGCGTCCATCGTCGTTTTAACTGTTTTTCAGATATGGACATGTTCACAATTCCAGTGAACCGTATACTGTATATTCACTGTTCTACCATAATGCAAATGTTTATGGCAAGTCCAAATTAAAGACCACGTGGTGTTAATTTTTCTATTTTCACATGTTCAGGTGGTGGTTCAACTTGGAGACATACTTGATCGGGGTGAAGATGAAATAGCAATTTTATCCTTACTTCGCTCACTAGATATTCAGGCAAAATCTAGCGGTGGCGCGGTTTTTCAGGTTTAATTTATTTTTAGATACTAATATTTTTTTGAGTAAAAAATATTTTTTTTCCTTAAATCTGTTTCATTTTTTTGGCAGACAGCATTGTAGAACTTAGCCAAAACATTTATGACAAACAGACCTCAAATCTACATGCTTTTTCATAAAAATTAAGGCAAACACAATATTTTTTCAATAAATCAAACAACTCAACAAGAAATCAAACAACTCAACAAGAATGTAAAGATAAACACCTACAATTTGAGAGGTAGGTGATCTATCCCAATTCACACAATTTGAGAGGTAGGAAATCTCTCCCAAACTCTAAACCTAAGAATCACAACTCAATTTCCTGCATAACCCTAATCCTAGTCATAACAAATCTATTTATACTCAATAATAATAATAATACTCCTCCTCAAAAGAAAACCTTGTCCTCAAGGTGGGAAAAAATGAGAGTTTTCCTCCTCCCCACTATTGTCTCTATTTTTTCATTCTCTGTCTCCTCGTCATGCACTATGAGAACTGATAATTTTCGATCCTTGCAATAGCTTTCTGGGATAAACTTCTCATCACACCAAAAACATAATCTTTTATCTCACTTCTTCTGAATCTCTGTCTCTATAAGACGCGTAGTGTTGCTCCCGATCCTAGCCCATTATTCATGTCCCGTGCAGCCTCCCTCTAGATTTTCACTGTTTGAGCATTTGGTTTTATCGTGATGTAGTTGTGTGTTGCTCCCCCTGACCTTCTTCATTTGATTCTTATCCTCCACCATCTAAGCTAGCCCATCGTCTCTCTCAATGTTTAAGGTCTCAATAGTCAGAGTGATGCCTATATGTTGGGTTTTAGGTCTGTTATGAAAATTTCCTCCAATCCTGGTTTAGAAATTTTGCTCAGCCGTCCCGACAATAGCTCAAATCTCTCCCTATATTTCATGACAGCCCCTCCCGAGTCAAGACATAGAATTGCTTGTGTAGGTCCCCTTTTCTGAATTGCTTGGAAATGTTTCAAAAAACAATCCTTGAATTCCTCTCACGGATAGATTGGGTATCTAGCCTACCTCCACTGAAATCAGGCTACATCCACTGAAATCAGGCTAAAGCTTTCCATTTCAAACATAACCCTGCCGCCATGAGTTTCTTTGCCCAATCTAGCCCATTTACCGCGAAGTATCGCTTTGCCAGATACACCCATCCATGTGTCTCTTCCCCCTCCAAAATCAACATCTTCAACTTCCTAATTCTAACATCTCCACCCTATGTCGGCCAAAATTTTGGAAATCATTTATATTTAATTTAATATATATATATATATATATATATATATATGTGTGTGTGTGTGTGTGTGTGTGTGTGTGTGTGTGTGTGTGTGTGAGATTTTGATTTTGAAAATAATATTTCAATTTTTGAAATCAATAAGACCAATATGATCTCATATATTTGGCAGTCTAAGTAATCGAGCCTAACACCGCGAATAATAGATTATCCAGAGAGATAAATATACTAGTCGAGAGTGGGCTCAATTATATAAACTACACAACTTATGATATCCGTTTTATCTGTGAAACATTTTATGTATGACCGACAAGTTCTCCTACCTAATATAAAGATTAGATAGGGTTTATTTTACATGGGTTCTTAGTTCTCTATAGAGGCAAGCCTCTGCAGTTAATTACATCTTAAATGATCGGAATCACTTACGAAAACTCTTGATTAAGATTAATAGTTCTGTCTTCAAGAATTCAATGTTTAGGCTTTTACGGTTAAACATAAGAAAATTAAAAAGGAATGACTCAAAATATAAACAATTATTGTAGGAGTCAAAAATAGTGAAAGGTAGGAGATGTCACGGATCTGAGAAAAACCTCGACTTCTTAACTATCCTAATGTTTGGTTTTAAGACTTTGAAATGATATTATTTAATGTTTCAATTCTGCAATTTATTTTAAAATTTAGGGCTTATATTTGCATGATGTCGGATCGTGCCAATAGCCTAGGAAGATAGGAGGATTTACGTCGTATGAAACGACAATTTCGGAATCCTAAAAAGAATTTGGGCTTATATTGCACAACATAGTTGTGCAAAAACCTAAAAGACAAGATGAAGATTTATAACGCGCTAAGCAGACTACCTCGAAATCATATGAGTTATGTTATTTAATTCTAAGGTTTGGCTGATATAGACTTATTTTGCTGTTGTAGATCGTCATACTCCATCCGCTACATCTTCGTCGTGCTGCCCACGAAGTCTTGCTCCATGTTTCATGTACTAGCAGTTTCAAGTTTAGTGTTTTATAGTGATCCACCCTAGATAAACCGATTATTGTTCTCTATCCTGAAGGTCTTGCAATTAATTTAAAGCATGCATGAACAAGATATGTCATACGGAAGTCCAGTAAAAAATGGTAAAGTGCAGTAAGTATAAAATAAACCTGTGCACCTGACGTGTATGTTGCTAGTGCAAATGGGGTTAGTATCGCAGGTAAAAGTAAACGAGTGTAATAGAGAATTTAGCAGGTAGGGCAAACATGCATTTATATATAAAAGAATAAATGACAACGCATCCATGAAAAACTCGAAGAAAATTGAAAGTGACTCACGAAAACTGAAGGTGACTCATAAAAACTTGGATAAACCCGTAAGAATTCGGTTGGGATAGACTCAAATTAATTATTCCCGAAGGACTCTGAAGGCAATCAGTGGTCATTCACGTACATAAAGCCCGACATTCAACTAGAAATTTTCAACAAGACAATCTTAAGAGGGCAATTTTTAACCCAGTATATGTAACTGACAAGTGGATATTTAAATTTTATTATTCAAAGTTTACAGTTTGTCATGTATTTAAAAGTAAAATTTCATTTAACAGCCAAAAGTATTTGTTTCGTAAGAGATGTATTTTTATTTTTTTATCTTCATTTGTTTTGAAAATACCGTTCACAGGTCAATCACATTGTCGGGCTAGAATCACCAGCAACCTAAGAATGCAAGAGGTCCTCACTAGTCTAGTGTCGGTGAGTAATATTGTCATTCTACATTCTCACCAGGTCCTTGGGTAAGGTCCCGATGACGTAGGATGCAATATTATTCTGCTCTAATATCAGATACCTTTGTCATCACAATCCTTAAATCTCAAACCGTACATCAATTATTATCTTATGGGTCCGTTTGGGGCAGCTTGTGCGTTTCAGGATAAGCAGGCGGTCCGCGGGCCGGCCGCAGGGGTCGGCCCGCGGCCTGCGTTTAGTGTAAAAACCCAAACGCAGTTTCTGATAAGCTGGCGAAAAGCGCGAACCAAACGGTATGGCGGCATTTTGAAAACGCCGCCCGCACTTATAAGCTGCCCCAAACGGAGCCTTAGAGCTTTGCTTAATGGTTCATATATAGCTTAAGCTATATATGTGCACTTATGCTAAGATATAAACACATATCTAACTCATTAAACAAAGAAAAGAAAAGCGAACCAGAGGGGAAAGAGAAGAGGCTGATTCATCTCCAAAAGTTGGCAAGAACAAAAGGGGAGAACAATAAATGCATAGGCCTAAAATGGTGTTTATATCTTCTTAAAATAATCAATAAAACTGCCCAAAACATCTCATAGCAAACCTCCAAAATTAGCTTTTGAAAAGCCCAAAACAGTGTATAAAAAACCTCCAAAAATCAGCACTTAAAGTGCCCAAATCGGTTTATAAAAAACTTTCAAAAATCAACACTTAAAGTGTCTAAATCAATCTATAAAAGCCTCCAAAAATTAGCACTTAAAGTGTTCAAATCAGTGTATGAAAAACCTTCAAAAATCAGCACTTAAAGTGCCTAAATTAGTGTATAAAATACCTCCAAAAATTAGCACTTAAAGTGCCCAAATCAGTGTATAAAAAAAAGGCATCCATATTATTCAGTAATAGGAATATAATTTTAGGATCATTATTAGGTAATATTTCAACTTTGTTAAAAGAGGTACTCACTGAATACCTTTTATTAAAGCTTTAGATGAAACTGAATGAAGACAATGTCATTTTACTACCAACCCTCTGCAGATCAATTTAGGACAAACTGATCTAGTTAAAAGTCAAAAATGGCCAGCATACGCTTAGCAAGTTGATTTAATGCTCCACAGATTTTCAATACAATGCCTATAGAAGATTTTAAAGGATTGAGTCACATGACTGGATCAAATGCTGATAGGAGATCAGTCTAAAGCAAGCTCTTGGATTATCATCATTACTAGCCTTATCCCAACATTCCAAAATACAACATTTAAACCTCTTCCCAATGTTGCAAGGAAGCACCAAATAGTTTTTATGTAAGGGCAGCAGAGAGAAGGGAAGGAGAGGGGAAGCTCACCACAACGAGGAGGATTCAATTACTCACAGGTAAAGGGACAGCAAGGCAAGCCTCCCAAAAACCCACATAACGCATGCAAACAGCTCAGCTAACAACCTCAAAACCGCAGCCAAATAGACTTCCCAAATGATCCCAAAAAGTTGCAAAAACTGCAGCCAAATAGATTTCCCAAATGATCCTAAAAAGTTACAAAATCTGCAGCCAAATAGACCACTAGGAATACCAAAACCACATGCAAAACTAGCCTTCCAATAATAATAATAATTAAAAAAAACGTATGCAAAGAGGTCAGCCAACAACCGCAAAGGCTGCAGCCGAATAGACTACAGGTAATGGGTAAGAGGAAGAGCCAACCGCAAAGGAAAAATCCAAAACAAAGGCTTAACAATAATGGCTCGAAGAAAGCAAAGGGGAGGCCCAAAATCCTCTACGAATTATCATGATAGAAATATAAATAAGCAAAAAAACACATTTCTTTCCAAGTCAGTAAAAATTAGGAGCAAAGGAAGGCTCCAAATATTTCCTTTTCACACATACCAAAGCTCATCCAAAAAAAGTATTCTTAACACATGTTTCAGCAAATCAGCGAAGTGAAGAACGGGTAAGGAGCAAGAATGGCTCGAAGATATTATCTCAAGCATGCCATCGTAAAACTCTAGGTGCACTTCAGCGTGGTTCAGCAAAAACAGTGAAGTACGGAACTATTAAGGAGCGAGGAAGGCTCCAAAATACTCTCCTAATCGTGCCAACATAAACCTCCAAGTGCACTTAAACATAGCTCAGCAAAACAGTGAAATAAATAGCATATAGCTTGCCATAAAGCTCTAAAACCACAATTCTAAGCATGCTACACTGAAATTTCAAGTATATCCATCATGTTTTAATTAAAAGACAGCAAAGTAGAGAGTGAGTAGGTAGTCACAAGAACTTTAAAACCTTCCTTTAAGCATGCAAATATGTAATTCCAAATACTTCTAACATACTTTAGTCAGAAACAACCAAGTAGAGCATAAGTGGCCACAAGCTCCAAAATTACTACTCTATGCATGCTAAATCGAAATTCCAGATTGCTTCTAATTAGTTTTTAACAAGAACAGTGAGATAAGAAGAATATAAATTACCACAAAAAAATTTCAGAACATTTTTTTTCCTCTTTATTTTTTTTTGCGGCAAAAAAAAAAGGAAAAGAGAAGAAGAAGGTTAAGAAGAGGGCACCTTGCTTTTCTTGTTCAATGGAAACAAAGAAAAAAATCAAACACCAAGCACACTAGAGCAAAACCAGTCGGGAAGAAAACCTCCCAAAATTTTGGCAGCACCTCACTTTTGCATCAATTTCTCAACCACATCAACCTTCCCCCAAGTGGGGCATTTATAGGCAAAGAAGGAAGGATGAGCCATACCTACCGTGATGAAGTGGCCGAATGAGGTAACGAGAGAGGAGAAATGCATTTAGGGAGGGAGATAATGCAACCTCGAGAGGATGAGGGGTCGACTAGCTAGCGCTTCGCGAATGTAGGTAAGGTCGGCTGGGCTGTTCACGAAGAAGAGGAGGGGTCGCCTGCTAGGGTTCAGGTGAGAGGACTCGGCTGAAGGAGAGGAAGAGAGAATCGGGTTCGGTCACGTGCTAGGGTTCACGAAATGGAAGAGGGGAACTGGCCGAATGGAGAAGAGCTGGGGATGGAGAGGCGTTAGTGTGGGTTTAAAATAGGGATTTTTGTTATTTTTTATTATTTTGTTTTTTTATTATATTATTTTTATTTAAATATATTATTTCGCGTGCAATTTATTTGTGCTCAGAATCATAACAACGTGGATGTCTCCATAGGTAAAATCGACGTTTGGGATGCGCCTACGCAATTGGTTTTGTCATTCAGGATCATTCAAACAACTTCGTCGACAATCGGGTCAAAATGAGTCAAATTCGATTTTCTTTAAATTTTGGGTTTGTGATCGATCGTTTCAAAAATTTATTTTGAGTTTCGATTAATTATGAAACACATAAAGGCGTAGGTAATGTGAATTGTGGTATTTAAACGTATCGACTGCCTGAATTGCGATATTTGTGGGCGCGAATGTAAGAAAGTCGTAATGAGCTTCCTGAGGCTTTTAAACCCTATTAATAATTGAAGAAGATATTTGTATTTCTTGATTCTTATTAGTACAAAGATGGGTGGTATTTATAAAAATATTCTAAGATTCAGAATAGGAAAAACATTAAATTGAGAGCAGAAATTAAGTCTAAACATCAGCCTATGGAATCAATGATAATTACACCATATCAAGGCAATTAATGCCCTTGAATTATGACAATTAATGGTCTTGAATTATTTCCAGTTTAACACCCCCTCTCAAGCTCATGATGGTATGGTGGATGTCATCTTGAGTTTGCTCAGTAGATCTTGAAATCGCGTGGGAGGATGAGTTTTGGTGAAGATATCAGCTGCTTGGTTAGCAGATGAGACAGAAATAAACAATATGGTGTATTAAGTAACATGGTGACGAGTAAAGTGACAATCAATTTCAATGTGTTTAGTACGCTCATGAAAAACGGCATTGTGAGATATATGTATAACACTTCTATTATCACAATGAAGCATAATAGCAGAATGTTGGGGACACCCATATCAGATAACAGCCAGCGTAGCCAAAGTAATTCAGATGTGGCGTCAGCTAGAGCACGATACTCAGATTCAGTGCTGGAACGAGCAACGACTGTTTGCTTGTTGCTACGCCAGGAAATAAAAGAATCTCCTAAGGAGAAGCAATAACCAGTGGTAAAACGTCGATCTGTCGGGTCACCAGCCCAATCAGCATCAAAGTAGTCGGATAACACCAACGATGAGTGAGCAGAAAAATGTAGACAATGAAAAAGAGTGCCTTTAATATATCTAAGTATCCGAAGAACATCAGAAAAATGTGATGATCGTGAGGCAGACATAAACTGGTTGACTAAGTGAACAACATATGAGATATCAGGACGGGTAACAGTGAGATAGATAAGACTTCCCATAAGTTGTCGATATAGAGTAGGATCATCAAGAGGAGTTCCATCGAGGGGAGTAAGTTTGCAATTGAGTTCCAGGGGGGTTGATATAGTTTTACTATCAGTAATGCCCGCTCGAGACAGTAGATCAGATGCATACTTAGCTTGAGAAATGTAATAACCTTTAGAATTCTGAGAAACTTCAAGTCCCAAAAAATAACTGAGATTGTCAAGGTCCTTCATTTCAAAGCATTGATTGAGAAAATGTTGTACTTCAGAGATATCATATATGTCATCACCTGTTATTATCATATCATCAACATAAAGTAGCAGAAGTACAATACCATGGTCAGTTCGTCGAACGAACAGTACTGAATCATGTGGATTGGAGATAAAACCAAGTTGAGCAAGAGTAGAGCTAAATTTGGCAAACCAGACTAGAAGAGCTTGTTTCAATCCATACAAGGCTCTTAGGAGCTTGCAGACTTTATGGGGAGCATGATAACCAGGATGAGGATGCATATACACTTCTTCAGACAAATCCCCATGGAGGAAAGCATTTTTTACATCCATTTGATGAAGCTTCCATTTGTGAACTGCAGCAATAGCTAATAGACTGCGGACTGATGTTAGTCAAGCAACCGGAGCAAATGTTTCTTCATAATCTATCCCATATTCTTGGGTGTAACCTTTGGCTACTAGGCGAGCTTTGTAGCGAGTCTTGATTTTAAAAATCCATTTACAACCAATAGGCGACTTATGAGGAGGAAGATCGACTAAGTCCCAAGTATGAGTTTTCTCCAAGGCCTGAAGTTCTTCCATCATAGCTTGCTGCGAAAGAGGGTCAGTACTTGCCTCATGATAAGAGTGCGGCTCATGAAGGGTTGCAATAGCAGAGTAACAATGGAAATCAGTAAGTGATCGAGGAGTTTCTCTTACCCGGGTAAAACGACGAAGAGTGGTGTCAAGGGTAGGTGGAGGTGTAGGTGCAGGATCAGCAGCTGGAGCAGTGTTAGTAGGAGCAGGTGTGGAAGTTCTAGTATTGAGCATGTCAGAATTCACTGTGTCAGGGTTTGGAAATAACTCTGGCAATAACTTGATTGAGGAGTCAGTGCGAAACATGGAGTCAATATTGACAGGGTGGTGAAATCTGAAAAGGGATGAGAACATGATATTTTTGCCAGAAAGTAACATGTCGTGATATGCGAAGTTTATTTGCAATAGGATCCCAACAACGATACCCTTTGTGTTCAATTCCATAACCAAGGAAACAACATAAACGCACACGTGGTTCTAATTTTGTATGTTCATGGGGTTGTAAAACAACAAAGGAGGTACATCCAAATGGTTTAAGTAGGGAATAGTCAGGAGGCTTTCCAAACAATTTTTCCAAAGGGGATAAATTTTGGAGAACTAAGGTGGGGACTCAATTAATGTTGTATACTGCATTAAGAGCTGCTTCACCCCAAAATTTTTCTGGACAAGAGGCAGAGAGAAGAAGGGCACGAACATAATCAAGAATATGCGATGTTTTCGTTCAGCTCGTCTGTTTTGTTGGGAAGTGTGAGGACAAGAGCGTTGAACTAAGGTACCTTGTTGACTGAGAAATTGAAGTAAAGAAGAATCTCGATATTCCATAGTGTTGTCCGTTCGAAGAATTTTAATAGTAGAAGAGAATTGAGTTTTGATCATGTTAGCAAACGAAGCGTAGATTTTTGGTAATTCAGATCGATTTTTCAAAAAATAAATACATGTAAAGCGAGAATAATCATCAATAAATAAAACAAAATAACGAAAACCATTTATAGAAGGAATAGGGGCAGGACCCCAGATGTCCGAATGAATTAAGCCAAAAGGACTCTCTGAAATTGAATTACTATGATTAAACGACAACGCTGGTTGCTTTGCTAGTTGACAATGTAAACAATTAAATGACTCAAATTTTGTAGTTCCTAACAAACCACGTGAAATTAAAGGTTGAATTTTACTGGCTGAGGCATGACCAAGACAAAGATGTCATTGATGAATAGAAGAGTTGCTAGTGGTAGCAGCGGACGGAAATTTTTGGGGAAGATGCAGAGAGACAAGCTCAAATAATCGACCAACCCTGCGACCCGTCCCAAGAATCTGTCCCGTTTGTGGATCTTGTACCTGATAACATGAAGGAGAAAAATTCACAGGTAGTCCTTGTTCACATAACTGACCAACAGAGATAAGGTTGAGGGACAAGTTAGGGATACAATAGGTTTCAGGAAGACTAAGATCGGAGGTAGATGCATGACCAATGTGAGTGATATTCATTTTGCCGCCATTAGCAGTGTGGATTGGTGGCAAGAAGAAAATTGGTGATTTGGTGGATAATAATTTTACATCATTAGTCATATGGTTACAACAGACAGAGTCAATAAGCCAATGGGGATTACCCGGAGTGGAAGACATGGTCGTAGATGAATTGGAAGAGATAACCTGTTTGAATAGTTCTTCTATATCACTCATAGTGATAAGCAGTAGGCCTGCCAGTGGTAGCAGCAGAGATAGAAGTAACACTAGGCTTCGAGACGGTCTTGGGTTTAGTGACCCCACCTTCTGGTCGTGGAGGGCGAGTCGGGCAATTCTCAAGAATATGTCCATGAGTATGAAAATATCTACATTCGACAGTCGGACAATTAACAAAACCATGACCAGTTTGTTTGTTATCCTTACATATGTTGGTGCCAGATTTCTGATATGAGGGACGGGTAGTTGCGAGTGCAATTTCAGAATTTGAGTTCTTGTCAAGATTGAGGCGAGTTTCTTCGAAAATGATTTTTTGTACCGCCATATCCAATGTGGGAAGAGGATGACAGTGCAGAAGAGAGGCTCGAACTGCTTCATATTCAGGTCAGAGAGCCATGAGAACTTGAATAAGATGAAGGTGATCTTCACTTACTTTTGCCTGGGATAGTTGATTCCAAATCGGTTGAACTTGAGCAAGAAAATCATTC
>NW_018164820.1:287944-314169 GCF_001263595.1 Phalaenopsis equestris
ATATCTATTGGCCAAGAATTCCCAAATTTCTTTTGCGGTGTCATAATCAGCAAATTGGATGTGAATGGATGGAATAGAGGTGTTACGAAACCAATAATCTGATGGTTTTTGCTGTCCCAATCTTCAAGGCGATCAGAAAATTTATCCTCAATTTTGCTGTTTGGTTGGTTTATTGATATCTCCAGTAATAATACGCCAAAGCTTGCGACCAATCAAAAAACTTTTCATTCCTTGGACCCATAAATTATAGTTTGAACCAGTCAAAATTGTTGCAATGGGATTTGCAATATCCAATCTCTCCATTGGGAAGTGGAGGTGACAGAGAATCACACGGAAAAAAAAAATAAATTTGATCGCAGCGGGAGACAGACAGAGCTCGATCGCAGCGAGGAATCGCGTTGAGGTGGTTCGCGGCGAGGTGGATCACGTGCGGCTTGCAGCAGTAGAGGAGACGGAAGTTTCGGATTGAGTCGCAAACGGGAGACAGAGCGAGCAGGAGGAAACAGAGCTCGATCGCAGCGGGAGACAGAGTTACAGAAGATTGAGTCGCGAACGGGAGACTGAGCGAGCGGGAGACAGAACGGACGGGAGGACAAAATTTCGGATTGAGTCGCGAACGGGAGACAGAACGAGCGGGAGGAAAAAGAGCTCGATCTCAGCGGGGGAGGAAACAGAGCTCGATCGGCTCAGGCTCGAGGACAGGGCAGAGATTACGAGCGGGAAATTTTAGGCTCTGATACCGTAAAAATTGAAGAAGATATTTGTATTTCTTGATTCTAATTAGTACAAAGATTGGTGGTATTTATACAAATATTCTAAGATTTAGAATAGGAAAAACAGTAAATTGAGAGCAGAAATTAAGCCTAAACATCAGCCTATGGAATCAATATTAATTACACCATATCAGGGCAATTAATGCCCTTGAATTATGACAATTAATGGGTTCGGCTCGTTAACTTATCGAACGAAATTAACGAGTTGAACATGAGCTTCTTAACTAGTCGAACACGAGTTGTTCGCGAACAACGAGCCGTTTTGACAGCCCTAGCGGCAGTAGAGGAGACAAAAGTTTCGGAATGAGTCGCGAACGGTAGACAGAGCGAGCGGGAGGAAGCAGAGCTCGATCGCAGCGGGAGACAGAGTTGCGGAAGATTGAGTCGCGAACGGGAGACAGAGCGAGCGAGAGACAGAGCGGACGAGAGGACAAAATTTTGGATTGAGTCTCGAACGGGAGACAGAGCGAGCGGGAGGAAACAGAGCTCGATCGCAGCGGGGGAGGAAACAGAGCTCGATCGGCTCAGGCTCGAGGACAGGGCAGAGATTACGAGCGGGAAATTTTAGGCTCTGATACCGTAATAATTGAAGAATATATTTGTGTTTCTTGATTCTCATTAGTACAAAGATGGGTGGTATTTATACAAATATTCTAAGATTTAGAATGGGAAAAATATTAAATTGAGAGCATAAATTAAGCCTAAACATCAGCCTATGAAATCAATGATAATTACACCATATCAGGGCAATTAATACCCTTGAATTATGACAATTAATGGTCTTGAATTATTTCCAGTTTAACACCTATAAAAACTCTCTTTGGACCTCCACATGTTGGTCCTTAGCCCTTGCAACTAAGAGTTAAGTTCTTGGGACCACTCATATGAGATATCGCAAAATGAGCCAGAATGTGGTTTGAGTTTCTAAAAGGGTGGGTCCCATCACTAGTTTTCTAGGATAGTCAATAAGAAAGTTCTAAGGCTAGATCCTAGGCTCTAGTAGAAAGAATTAGACCTCATCGAAAATGAGGTTAACACCCTAACATTCTCTTCCTTCGTTATTTCTTCCCATGTATGGAGGGTAAAACTCTCTCTTTCGATCGCATCCATGTCCTTTCAATGCTTCTCTCCTTTATTTTTTGCGCACTTCCATACCTCTTGCATAATCTCTTCTCCTTGTTTCAGCCCAACCGCTTCCATCAGAAGTTTCTAATTCACTCATAATCGGAGCCCTAAGAGGGGGTTTGTGATGGTGGATGTCTTCCTCATGTTCCTTAAATATGATCTATTCTCCTTTTGATCTTGCCACATATTCTCCAGTCAACCTTTGGTTAAGGTTTGCAAATTGAGTCGTCGGTGGGGTCTTGGATTGCATTTCAACGAGCCTCTTTAGCTTCTCTTGAATTTCTCCCATGCTTTTGAATCGGTCCTCCAGTCAGTTCTCCACAAAATATAACTTAGGGTCTGTTTGGGGCAGCTGTAGCTTATTGAATAATCTGCTTATAAGCTGATTAAAAATAATCTGCAGATAAGCTAGGTACGGTGGCTATTACAAATTATTATTTTTTTTTGGAAAAGTGAGACCGCAACCAGAAAGCTGTCACTGCACCTAGATAGATGCGGTGTGAAAACGCTGTTTTCAGCGTTTTGAAAACACATAAGCTGCCAAAACGCAGTTTACCCAAACAGGTCAGGTGCGTTTTCAAAACGCTACCGCACCAAATAAGCTGTCCCAAACAGACCCTTATTCTCTATGATGGTGAATTATTCTTTCATCCCGAATCTGATTTGACTCATCTTTTCCTCTAAATTCTCCAATTCATCTACTTTCTTATTTTCAAAACAAAATCTACTTTTTTGTCTGCCATTATTTTCTATCACTGGGTCATGCTCGATTCCGAATCTAGTTGTTGACTTCTAGGATCACAATTAAGGCACGACCTTTCCCACTAGTTCTGAACTGAGTAAGTCTATTTCATGCGGTTCAGTGAGATGATATGACTGTAAGCTGGAATCCCTTATGTTTCCCAGGTAACCCAAACGACTGTCATATCATGAACTTTCTGTCATGACCCGATAAGATTTTTGTACGCCCCTTCCCAGTTGTTGCCTTCCCTAGCTCTGATCGCGATTGCATCGTGTAGAATGCGCGCGAGGATGAGAAAAATGGGATTTTGGGTCTCTATGAGCTGTTTCCCAGCTGTTGCCTTCCTAGCTAGGTCTGATCACGATTGTATTGCAGGGATCACTCACATAGGCAAGTCCCGATCCCGTCGTTGCTTTGTGTGAAAATAGGAAGGCGAGACGATATGTGATCCCGTCATTACTACGCGCTATAGAGAAAGCCGAGAAAGATGCGAGTTTCAGGTCTCATTTTGTCGCAATCCTTTGCATGGGAGCCTTCCCGATTATAGTATGGCCAACGATGATTCCTGCTAGCTCTAGTCGATCCTGGCCAGCTTCCAAGTAGCGGTTGCTCTGTAAGCAGTGATCCCTTCCCATGATCTTAACACTGGAGGTAACGAGAACTCTTGCCCACAACGATCGAGTGGTTAATTTCCCATAATTTAAATACCCTAATACTAATTTAATAAGGTCCAACCTCAAAATTGGCATGTTTTCCATAGAAATTAAGTAAAGCACAATATTTCTTCAATAAATTAAACAACTCAACAAGAATACAAAGATAAACACCTATAGTTCGAAAGGTTGGCAATCTCTCCCAATTTCTACAATTCGAGAGGTATCAAATCTCTCCCAAACCCTAAGCGTAAGACTCACAACTCAATTTTTTTTGCATAACCCTAACCCTAGAAATAACAAGCCTATTTATATCTAACAACAACAATAATAAAAAACTAAATTGCCCTTAGACGTACAAAAGACAAATTTGTCTATAGGCTAGGCGCTGATGTGATAATTTTATTATAGTACAATAAAAAATTAACAAAAAAATTGAGCTTTATATATTTATATGTTTATGTATTGATCTTTTTTTAGAAATTTAAGTGAAATTGTGATACTGAAGTTAACAATAAGCAAATAAATATTATTGCTAAAGAAAGTTGACACACTTGAAAGAAAAACAACAGCAAACCCGACAACACACTGACATAGAAAATAATAATAACACAGTGTGGGGAGGGGGGGATGCTGAAAACCCTAGGATAAGACAAATGTTAGGATAACTCTATACCAAAAGATACTGGAGTTAATCCAAACAACAAAAAGTTTATTCTGAAGAAAGCTGAAAGGTGGTTACAACCAACACACTTGAAAAGAAAAACTATAACAAACATGACACGCGGCACATTAAAATAGGAAATAATAACAAAACAACTCACGACATGTGATTAGGGTGGATCTCAAGTGGGGGTGGTGATCGGCGAGGCTTTTGATCTTCGGAGAGGTAGCAAAAGGGCGGTTGGAAGGCTGGATGGTGAAGCGGCAGCAAGGGGGAGATTGTGGCAGTGAAAGGGAGGTGCGGAACTGTTAGAACAGCTATATAGCGGGTTGTCCTGGGCGGTGGAAGCAAGCGCGAGGGGCTGGACAACGGGCAAACAACAGGGAAAGTGTTGTCCTAGGTTGTGGCTGCGATGTAGGATAGCTAGACATCGGTAAAACAACAATGCGAGGGATTTCTGGGTGGTGACAACAAAAGTTGGAGGCAGGAATACAATGACAGTGAAGAGAAGGGAGGGGAAGGTGCTGTAGGTGTTTGGAACTGCAGAAAACTGCAACAGAGAGGTTGTTCAGGGACATTTGGAGCAATGGAGGGTCGTTAGACAGTGGTAAATAAAAACATGAAAGATTGGCGGGGCTGCTACAACGAAGGTGGAGGGCGGAGACAGGGATGGAAGTAAAAAGAAAGGCTGAGAACAGCAATGGAGCACCACTCGATCCATTGCAGGAAATTACCTACTTAGACGAGCTACAGCCGGAGCATCACCTGCCATATGATATAACCCTATAAGGGAGAAAGAGGACGCCGACCACTATCTTAACAAAAAACATATTTCAAAATTGAGAATCCAAACTCTAATACAACATATATATAGGAAATGATTAGAAAAGAAGGAATGATTTAAGTAAACATGTTGAAAATTTGAAAGAAATCGGAAGGGGAACCACTTGATTCGATTCAGTGCTGTTTTTGCGACCCATCTCTTGCATTTGGTTTGCCGTACTGTGGCGCAACATTGTAGCAGTAACACGGGAAGGAGGGTCCCATATAGCTCCCATGTCACATTAGTCATTTTCTTTTAAAAGAGCTGTTTGGGTGGTTACAAAATTGCTATAACATAACAGAATGAAGTAATGGAAAAAATAGTGGTTTGACAATGGGATGGATTTTAATTGGAAGTATATCATATATTTTCAATGGACAATATGGGGCATATTATTTTGAAGGATAGTTATATAGGAGGGGACAAGGAAAGCCAAATATTTTGTTTTACCTATTTGTTTTAATTTATTTTTTGTTGCATTGCGACAGTATACAAATTTCTGAAGCTAATTTCTAAATCAACTTTCCAATGGAAGCTTCATCTACTTTCTGAACGGATAAGCCATGGTATACGTAGAAGTACCAGTCAAGATTTTGGCAAACAAGGAAAACATAGTAACAAGACAATTCAAATGTTAAAATACAATGAAAGAGTTGGACCGAGTGAGAAGAAGCATTGGGAGGCGACAACAAACAATAGGACACAAAAGCCTTATTAAAGATGACATGCATGAATTTTGTGGACAAAGTTGTTGAGAGAATGTTACAACCTAGAGCCGTATAGCTTTAAATTTTCATTTAGATTTACCCAATTTATTCCTTGTTACGAATTGATGAATAAATCGAGTAAATTTGAGTAGGATATTCTTATGAATCATGCCATTTTTATTGACATTAATTAATAACTATTTGACTTTTATGTGTGTGGATGAAATGAAAATGCTAAAAAACAATCCATTGAAGTGGAAGCGGTTGTATGGTGTGGGCCTTGGGGTGAAATATGATTAGTTTGTGATGTTTGATGTTGGTGACTCTAGTGTTGTGCGATCCCTGTCATTGATATTGAGCTGTTGGTGTTGTATTATCTCTGACTTTGACGACTTGTTAGTGTTATGTGATGTTAACTGAAATTTTGTTGATGTTGTGTGACCTTGAATGGGTGTTGAAGAGGTAACTAATGAAAACGTTAATGCTTAAATGTGGACTCAACTTTTGAGTGCATATATGCTTAATCTACTTAGGAATGAGTACTAGTACTTGGGTCTGGCGGTTTTGTATCTTTTTGACGGGGTCAGGCAACAACGATGTGCTTTATTTGAATTTTTCTATGTAATATTTCCTTTATTGATTTTTGAAATGTCTCTTTTTGTCCTCTCTCGTTTTAACTTGTCAGTAATCATATTCCACTTGGCATACTTTTGTAATAATTTCAACATGAAAATAGTTATACTCTTTTTTATTAGGAGCATAACCAGCAAACACACAATTTTTGGCTCGGGATTAAGTTTTTTATTGATTATGACTATGTGTGAAAGCAGTACGCCTAAATATCTTGATGCAAGGAAAATGAGAGCTTATTTTTTGGATTTTTTTTTTTTTGAAAAACATTAATATGTGTTTCAAAGTTTAAAATCTTATTGGATTTTCTGTTTATGAGAAATGTATCAACGAGAACAACATCCCCCCAAAAATTTTTATGCACCTGATTGGTAAATATTAATGCTCGAGCTATATCCAATAATTGTCTTTCTTTTTTCAGCCAACAAACCAACCCATTTTGTTGACTGTTGACAAGAGCTTTGATGAATCTCTTTTTAAAAAAAGATTTGGCTCAAACTATTTGTGAAATACTACTGGTCATTATCACTACATAATTTTTGAATGGTCGTTTAAAACTGTGTTTATATCATGGTGTAAAAATTTTTAAAAATTATTTCTATTTTAGATTTTTCTTTCACTAGATAAACCAAAGCTAACTTAGTATGATCATCAGTGAAAATCACAAATTATTTTTTTCAGGTTGTACAAGGGTTTTACAAGGATCCCATATATCGCTATGAATCAAAGTAAATATTGTAGTTGGTTTGTATATTTGTTGTAGTTGGTTTGCATATTTGTGTAGAAAACAATGCGCTATGATGCCTAGCAAATTGATACACTTCATATTGAAATAACCATATATTTTTATTCTGAAATAATTTGGTAAACAAGTATTTTAGATGAAGAAATTTGGGATGACCTAATCTATAATATCATAACATAAATTCATTGTCTTTAAAAATATAAATATATTTTAAACTAATATTTCGATATTGTCTATTCAATTCAAGTTCATCGTGAAAATAGTATTTATTTTTTTCTTAGCACTGCCAAACATTCTCACCGTGGTTAGAAACTCAAAACAAGAAGTATAAAAGCTAGGCTGGCATTGATGATCAATAATAATTTTACTAATGGACAACAAGTTACATGGTAGATTAGGAGCATGGAGAACATCACAAAGTGTTAACATTGAGGAGAGTTTGACAGTTCCTATCTCAACAATTTCCAAGCGGGAACCATAAAAAATTTTGACATTTTTATTTCCTGCATAAAACCTATAGGAAGAAAATAATTTAGAACATTTAGTCATGTGATAGGTTGCACCAGAATCAATTATCCATGAATGAGAGAAAAAATAGGAATAACACCTTACAAAACAGTGACCAAATAATTACTCTTCTATATTAAGGTGCGAGAAGGAATCATGGAGAATTTTGGAAATTGAAATACTTTATGCAAATGATTTAATTGCTCCTTGGTGAAAGGGACTGCGTTTGAGTTAGCGGGTAGCTACTGAGTTGCTTCAACAGTGGCTTGATAAGCTCGACTTTCACGCTTTGATTCGCTTTTCAATTTGTAGGTTTACCATGAGCTTCCATCATGTCTCTTTTGCATGCCATAATTTCTTGGAATGGTCGCAACATGGTTTGTTCCGGCCTTCTTTGTCAAAGTTAACACATTTTGACATAAGAGCAGTATTATTCTATTTAATATTAACTGAATTTTTGGTGTTGCACATCATAATTTTTCTCCTAGCCACTTCATATCTAACTTCAAAAAAGACTTCTCAAATTGAAGGTAAATGTTTTCTACCGAGGATGCGACCTCAAACTTCATCTAAACTCCGATTAAGGCTGACTACTTAAATGTAAACTCAATCATTTTTCTCTCTTTTTGTGGCGAACATAATCATTTGAATTCTTCTAGATGTCACCGAAGCATTGATCAAACTCCTGCCATAATGTTACAAACTCATTGTAATGTATCATAACATCATTTGTTTGGATTTTCAAAGTTTAATTTTCAACTCAAAATTTTGGAAAAAATTCTCCAAGTTTGAATAGAGATCTCGAACGACTTTTCATATATCTCAAGCAGTAACAAGTAATAGATGTGGCTTTCCTATGGTAGGTTTCATGTAGTTGATGAGCCAAACCATAATCAGAGAATTTTCGGACCGCCATTTTTCATATTCAGATCACCAACTGAAGGTTTTGAAATTTCTCCGTTTAAATACACAATTCATCTACCTTCAATCGCCAATTTTATAATCTGAGCTCACTCGAGGCAGTTATGCCTTTTGATTTTTATCGCCGGTGGTAAGTTCTGGCGAGGGGATACCACTTAGTTGATACGGTTGTAGGGTGAAGTGATGCAGTTTCATAATTATTGGAACCTGTCGATGTGATAGAAGTTTTTCTAACTCTCTTAATCATTATTGATTTTTAGGACATCCTGAAAAATTAAAAAAACACCACGATCCCGATCTCATAAGTGACGCATTTTCGATCATATACATTGTGAAATTTGTCGCAATCAGTTCACTTTCCTGTGTGAGCAGTGCAAAAATCCTTTACGCCGCAAACCTGATCACTGTTTTCAACATAGAATAGAATGGCGCAAAATTCCTATACGCCGTCATTTGTTCACTTACCTGCGCGGTCGCTCCTTTATTTTTCCTTCGAATTCTCTCTTTGTTGATGCGCTTGGGTCTAAATCATAGCGATGAAGCAGGCTTAACCAGTCTTCTCCTTCCTATTCCTTGCTTTTTTTTTTTCTGCTATTCATTCCTTGCTTTCCAATATGATGAGCTAATCTTAGACGACGAAGACTTCGTTCTCGAGGACAATCACCTCTGACCTAGGTCCGTACGCAATAATCACTGACCTAGATCATGTGACACCTAAAGTAACGTATTCGAGGATTCGAGCTATTTGCTCGCCAGAACCTTCACACTCGAACCCAGGGAAGGCAATGGCAGATGAAGGCAACAACGATCGAATAGTACAAACACAGGGAAAGCGGCATTGATCGAACTTGTATTCTCCTTTCTTATTTTTTCTGGCACTTTTACCAATTTCTTCTCTTCCTCTAACCCCTACCTCTCCTCTTTCTGTTTGTTTTTTTTTGACCTGGGACATAAAGGACAATTTCCTATTAGCCCTTACCTCTCCTTTTTCCGAATTTCTTTCTGAACTCAGTTATAGAGTACTGTTTCTTGTTTATCTAAAATTTTCACCTGAACTCCCAACAATCTTTCAGATCACTAATGCCTGGATCGTCAGAAAGTAGACAGAATGAAATCACATCCCAACAATTTATGGGGGCTGATTATAATTCTACAATCATTGATTTAATTTTTCTTAACGTTCTTTTCATTTTCGGTAACTCCAATTCCTTGCATCCAAGCACTGACTAAAGGTTTTAATCACTTGCCAGATAAATGGAAACCATGAAACAATGAATGTGGAAGGTGATTTTAGATTTGTTGATCCAGGGGCTTTTGACGAGTCTATCGACTTCATTGAATACTTAGATGAACATCAGAACTGGGAGGAAGCTTTTGTTGGATGGATTGGTGTTTCCGAAAGATGGAAGGAGGATAGAAAATCATCCCAAGACCATCGGAATCCTTGGAACCTTATCAAGGTACTAAAATTTTTTTGGAATTACGTTTCTTAATGCAATCTGCTTAAATTTCTTTTTGCATATGGGTGCAATTCAGAATTAGGGTTTGTGAGGTTGATCTGTTTTCTTAGACTTATTTGTGCAAAAATGTTCTGTGAAAATTTGGCTTTTCTCTCTTGCAACTGGATATACTAAAAAGCATAATATAGATGAATTTCAATTTAACTATAATTGGCTCTCTTCTTTTTCAGGATCTCTAACCGTTGACCTCTTTTTAGAGGAAAGGGCAAATACAATGCACGGAGAAATATCTCTTTTTTTAATTTTTTTTTTTTTAGTCATTCAATCATGCGGAGAAATGCTCTCTAAATGATTGCATTATGACCTTTGTTTTTTGAAGAGAGAACAATATTGTCATTTATATGAAGGGATTTTTTCAAATTAAAATAATAAACCAAATAATAACTCCGAGCTAATCAAGCAAATAATTAATACTCTTCACAAATAAAATATCTCCTAAACACCCTTTTATCAGAAAAAATATTACCTCAGGAGTACTGATGCATCAGTACTCTAATGGTGAGGTGTCACGTGGCGCCACGGTGGGACCATTACATATGTGACACCTCACCATTGGAGTAATGATACACCAGTACTCCTGAGGTAATATTTTTTCCTTTTATCATGATAGTTTGTTAGAATAACACTTGGGGTCTACGTGGTAATACTAAGAATATTATTAAGTTTCTCATAATACTGATTGATTTATATATTAGGGCAGAGAAAGAAGGGCATTGTTGCTAGATCGTCTCTTCTGAGGCCAGGTGGTCTGTTATCTTGTGAATTGGCGCGCCATGCTGTCATATTGAAAGTAGATGACTGGGTGTTTTGTCATGGAGGCCTACTTCCTCATCATGGTAAAAGCTTGTTACAGCAATTTTTTTTTTAAGGGAAATTTTCATACATAGCACATAATTCTTATGAATTTACATATCTCACACCTAAACTTTCATATTTACATGCATGACACCCTTTGGTGCTTTAAACTATGCTTGAGGAGGTATATTTCACTTTTAAAAAGTTGTAATAGCGTTGTTTTTGATGTGGTATTAAATGTTTGAGTGTTGTGTGTAAATATGAAAGCTTAGGTGTGAGAAATGTAAATACAAAAGAATTTTGTGCAATGTATGTAAATGCCCATTTTGTTATGTTCTATTCATTTACGGAATTAGCTTATTCTCTGTTATAGTTGTCATATCGAAAGTGTTCTCAAGAGCATGAAAATAAATTTTGAAACTTTGTTAACTCTGATTACATAATGCAAGCTGATGATTAGTATGAATGGGATTTATAGCGTCTTTCGTTATTGCGGATTTTGAGATGACTTTCCTCTTTGTTAGCTCTTGCTTTCTTTGAACATCTTGTCCCGGTCTTACTTTTTTCCTACAAAGCAGGATGCTTCTGCTAAACTGTCACGTACAGTCCGTTGACCCAATGCAGATGAATTTTTTGACGTGTCTTATTTCTTAACTTTCTAAGAGAAAAATTCTGACACTTCTTAGACAACTCATGGACATTTCCTGTACACCTCTTGGTACTTGATAAACTGTCGTGAATCTTTTGTGCGCGCACGCGCTTGTGTGTGTGTATTTGATATTATTCAAGAATTGTCCCATGTAGTGTTATGGTTGATGATAATGTAATTTGTTTGTTTCTCTCTCTTTAATGCTGGAAAATATGAGGCATTTTTTTAAATGTAATCAATGCCTATATACATAGTTCATCTGAAGTTAGTTGAAGAATTCTATCTTTCCTTCACCATTTAAAAGGGTACCATCATTTTCCACTTACTATCCTTCCCTTGATTGGCTAATTTAAAGTTAGGTAAATAATGATAAGTAACCAAAAAATAATTGTAAGAAAAAAGAAAGTAGAAGAGAATTAAGGAGTAAGAAAAGTGGAATTTTTTATGGCCCTTACTTGTCAAAATTTGCCCCCTTATATAGAGGTTTACAGTGAGTAGTCACAGGGAAGAAATAAACGAATCCTGATATGAAAGAAATGTTACATATTATAGTTTTGTTTTTAAAATTTAAAGCTTATTAAATAAAAGCTATAATATGCACGTCAACAATTTATGGGTTATTGCCTTCTAATAAAACAAGGACATATCCTCCAACTCAATATTCTGTGAGCTGCCTATTCTTCAAGGTGTGCCTCAGTAACTTCAAGAATTTTTGCTATGATATGTGCTTCATAACCTCTTATGTTAGTTCTACGTCTCGCAATACATCTATGCCCCAAGCTACGTCTCACCTCAAAGTTTAAGTGGCGTGCTTTTTTTAAGTAAATTCAAATTATATATATTAACTGAAATTTTCCTTTTATTATTGAGAAATTTAATTTTATATATCTTATAATATCAAAAATTCAAGAAATATGCTTACTTCTTGTTTGCTTAGGAAAATATACCCGATAGTTCTTTCAATACAAAATGATCTTGCTTTTAATTACTTTTGGTCAAATTTTTTTTTTCTTTTGAAAAAATGGTTTAATTTAATATAAAAGGTTTATAAATTTTTTTTTATTTTGAAAATGTTGTGTTTTAATTTTAAGAAATGAGACCGAATGGATCTCATTTGTCTAATAGTTTACATAATCGTGTCTGATACAGCGAATAATACACATTCCCGAAAGATAAGTGTATCCCTCGGCGTTGGACCCAATCATACAGACTAAGAGATTTGTGACATCCGTTTAGTTTACGAACCTTTTGTGTATGACCTACCTAATGCGAAGATTAGATAGGGTTTATTTTTACCTGGGTTCCAAGTTCCCTATAAGGGCAAACCCCTATAGTCAATTACTTCCCAAACGACCGATGTCACTTGAGAAAACTCTCGATAATGATCAGAGACTAGTCTTTGAGCCTTCAAGGTTTAGGTTTTTACGGCAGGACTTGGAAAATTAAGTGAGAAAGAACCAAATGAGAGCAGCTATTTTAGGAGTCCAAAGGAAGGAAAAGGTAGAGGATGTCACAGATCATGAGGAGAACTCTCAGTGACTTCTTAAGCTATTCTATTGTGTAACTGTATTTTGGAGGCGATGTTATTTAAGTGTTTAATCCTGCCCAATTTTTTTATTTGGGACTTACACTTCCATAATACCCGATTATGCAAATAACCCGCACAGATAAGAAGGTTTGCGTCGTACCAAACTACATTCTCAGAACCTAAAGAGAGTTAAAACTTATGCTGCACAACACGGTCATACAATAGCCTAAAAAAAAAGTGAGGATTTATGTCGTGCGAGACGAACTACCTCGAAGTCCTATGGATTGTTGTTATTTAAGACTAAAGAGTGATTTAGATGAAGTAGATCTGTTCATGTACTGAGTCTTTTCAAGTTATTTTGCACCTTCTTACATTCTCGTCGTGCTGCCCATAAAGCTTGCTACGAGCTCCGTAACATAACAACTCAGGGTTTAGGGTTTTATGTGTGAGCATACAAATTTGTTTGGTCGGTGGCCTATCGGAGTGTACCTCCTAAACAACTAGTCTATTGTTCTCTACCCTAAAGGTCTTATAAGTTTTGTAAGAAAACAAAACAATAGAGGTGTAATAAAAAAAGACAGTAAAATGTAAAAAAAAGCACAGTAAAGAAAATAAAATGCATGTGTGTACCTGAAATTTCTACCATTGCTGCAAAAATGTTAGTATTATAAACATATCATGCATATATGTACAAAGAATAGAATAATGACATAAAGAAAACACAAGTATGTAGAGCAGACAAGGTGACACACATGTAGAAAATTGAAGTGGGGACCATAAGCATTCAGGCTCGAGGTATATCATTCTCGAAGGACTTCGTAGGCAACCATCGGTCATTCACGTATATAAGGCCTGACATTCAATCATAAATTTCCAACAAGACAATTGAAGGAGGGCAATTCTTGACTCAATACAGGTAACTGACAAGTGAACATTTAAATTGTATCATTCAAAGTTCACGGGTTATCATATATGTAAGCAAAATAGATTTTTATTTAGCAATAAAAAGTATTGATGTTGTAAGGGATGTACTTTTTTTGTCATTGTATTTATATATTTTGTAATTTGGATTGTCCACGAGTCAATTACATAGTCGGGCTAGAACTATCGGTAGCCTAAGAAAGCAAGGGTCATCGCTAGTCTAGTGTCGGTGAATAATATTGCCATCCCACATTCTCACCAGGTCCTTCGGTCAGGTCTCGATGTCGTTGGATGCAATATTATTTTACTTTATTCGCAAATGTCTTTGTCATTACCGCCCTTAAACCCCGAACCGTCCAACTTATGCCCACGCGATGATCCACATATCTCTATACTATACACACTTATATCTCAGTATAAGCACGCAGAACTACATCATCGAGTAAGAAGAAAAAAAAAAACAAATCAACTGGAAAAGAGGAGAGACCGACCCACTTCCAAAAAGCCATCAAAGCAAAGGGGCAAAAATCGTGAGTGAGCCGGCCTAAAAAAATGTTTAAATCTTCCCAAAAAACATCAATTATATCAGCTCGAAATAGCAGGGAAAACCAGGCCAAAGCCGCGCCTAAGCAATACTTCAAATCAGCCAACGAAAATGCTCCAAAATGGTGCATAGATTGCTTCAAATCAACCCACCAAAAGACCCCAAAAAATAGTGCATGGATTGCTTCAAATCAACCCACCAAAATGCCCCAAAACAGTGCATATATTGCTTCAGATCGGCCAACGAAAATGCCCCCAAAACAACACTTTAGACAGCCCCAAACAGCACTTACAAGCCCAAAACATTACTTTTATAAGCCCAAAACAGCACTTTGGACAGCTCCCAAACAGCGCTAATATAAGCTATCCCAAGAATTATCTTAGATACCTAGAAAGAAATAGTTTGTATGCGAACTGTGCTTAGACATAGCCTACAATAGTATCAAATCAGAGGTTTAAATTTGATCATATACGCTATCAACAGTAGAATTCAAGGTCCTTTCATAAACACATAAACTGAAACAGTTGAATACACATTTAGCACATAAGCTTCAGACTTGCATAAAACCAAGGTTATCAAGAATTTCAAGAACTTGGGCGTTAGATATGCGAACATATAGAAATTGACCGGTATGCATTTAAATGCCAAAATGACAACTATCAAAGTTTGTGTACAAAAAATAATTTCTTAAAAGGGGGATGATGAATCACCGCATCCCTCAAAGCCTAAACCCAATTTAAAACATTATAAACAGATCAGCTAAAGACTCAGGTTCAAGAAAAAAAAAATGGCAGCATCAATTGCTTGGCGATTGTTATCAGAACATCTATGATTACCTCCCTCAGGTTAAGTATGAGAAAACTGATAGTTAACAATAAAGTCCTATATCCAAAACTTTTGAAACTGATGTGTCAATCACTGTTAAGGATAATGCCAATAATTGCTACTGATAATGCCAAAAACTGAATAGAATGGAGCACGGGAAAACTCCATCATGCAAGGTCCCAAGTGGGTGGCAAAACGTCAGTGCATGTAACTTTCCAAATCAGATAAGCTCTTACCAATTACATTTGACAACACACACCACAAAATAGACTAGGGCAACAATCCAAGCAGCAAAGCATCTACCAATTACATTTGGCAACCCTTTTTAACAGAAGCAGCAAATTGCTTCGCATTTGCATGTATAGCACCCTCAATAAGGCCCACTAAGTATATGTACCGACAGCCTCGTAATGAGGTAAAACACCAAAGCTATAATGCAGTAAATACAATCGTCCAACCTGACAATCTAGACCAACAACAAGAATGCATGCCTGTGGAGAAGATTTTAGGGGTATTTGACTATCAGCTTTTGTGCGGGATTGAGGGGTTTCAAGCAACCATTTAGGGGCTCCCTTGCAAACATGATTTGAGCATCACTTAATAAAATTCCATGAATATCGATGTTCAGCAAGACAATAAACATAAATCTTGATTTCTGTTAATGGAATAATGAGATAAAGAAGGTCCAAGATTTTTTTTTAATTCACATGTAAACCAAGAGACAATAGGAAAAAGTAAGGTAATTCAATTCATTCATTCTCTTCCTCTTTCCGTGCTCTATTTTCTTTTACTAATTGAAAATAATTTATCAAGAAGTTCCATCAAAAGAAATGAAGTAAGCTATCCGGATCTCGCATGGAACCTCAATTTTGGAGCGTTTTGAAGATAAAGATCATTCATGATTAAGAAATATAAATGAAAGCAAACATCTTTCACATTGCTAACAATCGTACGACTTCCCCTGAACCTAATCCATCTGGAGGAATTTGAATTTCACCACAGTCAAGAAGAGCATCCCACAGGAAAACCTCACAATTCCATTCCATAAATACACCACCCAATTTCAACCAGATCAAGGAACCCTCAGAGAGAACAAAAATGGCAGTACGGGTTTGTATACCAGATAGAGGAAATCCTTCACCTAAGAGAAAGGGGCTTCGGATGTGTGAGGAAGCCGAGCGAATGAAAAGGATCGAGGGAGGTGCTGTCGGCTCGCGTGCTAGTCGGCGAGGGAGGGCTCGCTTAGCGTGCATGAGAGGGGGAGGCGAAGCAAACGAGGGTTTCGGTGCAGAAGGGAGGAGAGTCGAATGATAGCAAGGAGAAGACTCGTTGAATTGTATAGTCGAATATTGACAGGAGACGTTATGGGAGATTAGACGAAAATTAAGTGATTTCCATTCGTGTTTCAGGCTCAATTAGAAGGTCATAATGTTTAATTAAATTCAATAAAAAGAGTTTAAGCGGATAAGTTGAAATTTGAAATTTCAAATTACAAATCGCTTTATTGGCCTGACCTGGTACAACTGGACCGTGTTCAACTCGAATCGAACCCGGGTTAAGCCTAAACACACCTCCTTTAATTAATTCTTCATACACGTCGAGTTTCATGTTGTTTGCTTGGGTGTGAAATCATATCAATATGAGTGTCCTTCCCGGCTAAAATTGACGTTTTGGACGCGTTTGCGCAGTCCGTTTCGTCATCCTGACGAGTTCATCGATGAGCTGGCTAATTTAAGTTAACATCGCGCGGTGCAGTGAATGTGTAAATTCTAGTATTCGTGGGTGTTCGAGTTACAAAAGAGAATCCTATGGGAATTCTTTTTTTTTTTTTTTGTTCCCCACATGTTGGTTCTTAGCTCTTACAACTAAGAGTGCTTGAGACCACTCATGTGATGTTTTCACAAAAATGAGGCAAGAAATGGTTTGAAGTCCCACGTAAGGTTGGTTCCATTACTAGTCTTCGGGGATAATCAATGGGAAAGTCCTAAGGCTAGTCCTTAGGCTCTAGGAGAAAGAAACCTAGACCTCACCAAAAATGAGGTCAACAACCATGTACTACTTTTTCAAGCCCATGATTAAAATTAGTTTGAACATGCTTCAAATAAGGTTTAAACAAGTTTCGATCAAAGCTGAGATAATGTGCTTGTAATTTTGTGCCATGCTTAAACCCCTTGTTTCATTTACCCGAGAGGATCCAAAGAGGGGAGATGAAGCGCTGGGATTGGAAAGCCCCATGTTTAATATCCAAATGTCAGCAAACAATGACTTTAAATGCTATTACCGTCCAACTAATTAACATAGTCTCCAAATATCAATAAAACTGTGGTATTCATATTGGTAGTGGTTTTCAACTAAAATATGCACATTATCGATTCTAATATTGCTGCTGCTGATGACATAATGCATCTGCTTTGTGCTCTTACATTGCTTAGTATTGATATGCCATGTTAGGCCATACATATCTGCAGTAAGGTCGGTGCTTTTTCTATGTTATTCAAAGAACATGTTAACAGCACTTTTATATTTGAATTTTTTATATAAGCAAAATGTGTAAAAATGGTTTTGCAGTCATCTAAATATGAGAACGTGACCATCTATCTGTTTGTATGTTTGCTTCATTTCTAGTCTTTTTTTTTCTTTTGGTTTGTTTGTTTCAAGTTTTTTGTTTATCCATTCACATTTTTTTCTTTTGTCACGGCACTCAAGTATGTGAAACCAAAAAATACTTTTCTTTTATCCTTTGTCTTGTGCACTAAGGTTGTGTATCAAACAAAGGTATTAGCTTTCGTGTGGCCAAAGGCGAAGCCAAAATTCTTTTATTGTGGGGGTGCAAATTGTATTATCTAAAAAAGTTGCTTATAAATACAATCTTTTTTATTAACAAATTAATTATTTTTAATTAATGTGTCTTGAGACTCATCCAATATAATCATGAATAGCACATTGTTTAATTTATTAATACTAACAAGCATGTTTCATCTGAATGAAACTTCATTTGGCATGCTTCGAGAAGTCAAATAATCATTTCCATCTTAAGTATCATATAACATTAATTTTTTTTTAAAGGTTGATTGTTGATCAACCTCAAAGTCTGACCGAGAGGCGGACAGGGGCGGACCCCCTTCCAGACAGGTGTGCAATTCGATCCTACGTAGGGATATATATAAAGCCCAAAGACTAATATATTAATAAAAGGAAAGGTACATATAAGTTGGATGAAAGGAGCTAAATTGACACCCTAACCATCCGACATACAACATACATAGAAAATATATGTATACCCAAAAAACCAAGATTAAAATGTTGACATAGAAATTGCACGCCAAAAGTCTGCCAACACTCGCAGATTCAATTAGCTTGCGAATGATTCAATTTTGCCTCGTCTTTGCCTCTGGTTTTAGGACGGGAGTCAGCTCACAAATTGCTAAGTTTGTTGCCATTACTTGAAACAACCAATGTATCATCCATCAAGTTTGGCAGTAGGCCTCCATTCTTCTTCTTTTTCCTTGATGTATAAACCTGTTCTTCCTCATCCGACGATTGACTCATCTGATCAGTGGATTGGTCCAAAGATTGTCGGGCAGGTGTAGGTTATTGCACATCATGAGCCCCATGGGTCTGACTAACAGTAACAACTTGCTCGATCTGATGAGGCGGTAGAAACACAGTATAAATATTGTCACTCGTTACATCAATGATAATTTCTAGGGTAGGTGAAGTATGAAATAAATTAGGTTGGTTGTGAAAATGGCGGCGTCGCGGGCTCTGCTAGGGTTTCGCCGTGGCGATTTCCGACGTTGAAATCGTCGACGTCGGTTTGAGTCGGCGACAACTTTGCTCGCAGGCTCGCACGACGTGGTCAACGACAACTCATATTGCTCGCAGGCTCGCACAACGTCGTCTTCGTTCCTGATACAAGGTTTGGCTGCGTCGTTGCAGTCGTCTCCTTGCGCTCCGTCGTTTTGCTCGCAGACCCGCACGACGGTTTCGGCTCCGTCTGTAGGCTGATTCATGTTCCTCCTCGTTCCATCTCGACAGAAGGGTCTTTGGCTTGGCATATGTTGGCTAAGTCGTTGCCGACGCTGCTTCCTGTCACAGTCTTGCGGTGCTTTCTGCTGCCGTCCGCTGCACTGCCCTATCTCCTGCGGTGCTTGTGTGAAGCACGCTAATGACCTCAGGGATTTCCTACGCTGCCGTTCTATCGCGGCCGCCCCCGTCGGTGATAACCCCGCCAAACCCTCCTATGCTACGGTGGCTCACATATGCAACTCCCCTTTCCACCTCGCAGATAGTCTGATATTCTCGCAGATGTACCATGATTTTGTTGCAGGACATGGAGATTGCAATCTCATCAAGAAAGTAGAGAAAAAGACGGACAAACCAACAATATTCTTCTCTTATGCTGAAATTTCAACTCGTGCAGGAAAATACAAATTTACACTAGTTTGAAAGTTCCAATTAGTTTGCCCAAAGATGGAAATTATTAAGAAGCTTTTTGAAGACTTTAAACAAGTTTGGGTTTGACAGGTGAGTCATTTCGACGGAAGACATGTTATGATACAACTGAGTATAGAAGAAGTTTACACATATTTTCTCAAAGAAATTCATCATAATTGAGGGCAAACATATGAAATTGCTTAAATGGACCCCTAATTTTGATCTCAGTCAAGAACCCCCAATTGCGCCTATATGATTCTTATTATCTGAACTCAAGCTTCATTTCTTTAACCTATCTATCTTATATTCAATTGGGACTATCATTGAAAAACCTTTACAGGTAGACTTACCCACAATTCATTTCTCAATGCCCTTATTTCTCAAGGCTCTCTATTGTAAGGATTTTGATTGAAAAAGATATTACACTACCAGATATAGAAGAAGTCTGACTTGACTCTGCTCACAATGATTATTGACAAAAAATCATTATGAAACAAAAACCTTACTACTGCAAGCACTGCAAGATGTTCGAACACCCGTAGGATAAATATTTCAGATTGCACTCACAGTTGAGAATCAAGAGTTAAAAGGAAGAACATGTTGTTAGTGTACCCCACGCGCCTGAATGCGCTCCCAACAAACCTGATGACAACTAACCTGAGGAGGGAATCTCCACAAGACAGGAGTTAGTGTCTGCCCCTGGGAACCCTTCTCCCGACCATACTACACCGGATAATGTTTGGACCGCAAATCAGGATAGCCCCACAGCTTATATTCAGGAAGCATAAGGTGCAGATGTGACAATTCATACTTCACATACACTAGAACCTATCGCTGTAGCAACAACTGTCTTTCCTTCTACTGTGGTTCTAATATCTAATCAGACCGAGGATCACATGAGCCAGTCTTATGATGAAGAATTACAGATTTACACTTCTCAACGGAAGAAGAAGGCTGGGGGCGCACTCCAACTTGGAAACTTAATAGATGATACTTTGGTTACTTCTGGCAATGACACGACACTTTAAATTTTGTTATCTGACTCCGCTCCTAAAACTAGATGAAGAGACATGACTAAACTTGCCCGTCCCTCGCTACTTGTTTTCTACAAATTTTAATTTTTTGAGTCTATCTGTATTTTTTAATTGGGTTATTACTGTACTTGGTATCGTATGAGTAGGGTGCCTTTATTGGGTCCTCTCATACAACCTTTATGTATTTTCTCTATTTCAATAAAATAAACCGTTGGGCTTTTCAATATATATATATATATAAAATAAAACGCGGTGTTTTTTTATATATATATATATATATATATATATATATAGTTTTTTACAATATTTGCACTTTGTCATTTCTTGCATATAAGCACTGAAGACTACAATATTAAAAAAAAAAAATGCTTACTTCTATGCATTGGCAAATAGTGCTGCAAACAAACCTTTTATTAAAATATTTTATCCTTTATGCTTTTGTCCCATATCAGTAAAACATATATTTTGATTGTTGTTTAAATAGAAAGGCATGACACCATTGTTTGAATATTTTGAGCAGCACATGGGATTGTTTCCTTAGATGGCTACTATTTAAATTTCTGCCTATTGAAATAAAGTATTAAAATTTTGAACTAAATTAGATTTATTTATTTATTTATTTATTATGATTTAATAAATCATAATTTATCTACATCGCCAATTAGCATGATTAGCCTCTCTTCCCTCACGCCTTCGCTCTAGGGCCCCTATGCTACCTCTTCTTCTTTATCTTAGGAATTTATAGAAAAAATAAATAAATTAATTTTAATGGGTTGAGCCGGTGGGGGCACAGAAAGATGTTACTTGTGTTTGAACTGAAGGAGGATTAACCAAATATTTTCTTATTTCAGTTGGATTACATAGGAATCATTTTTATACAATTTTTTTTTGCTTTTGTTGTGGATGCTCTTACGCTATAGTTATGGATGCTCTTACTGGACATTTACAGGAGGTTGTACCTTGGTGTATGATTTTCGTTGATGATATCCTTTTTGTGGATAAGACTAGAGAAAGAGCCATGAAAAACTTGAATTATGGAGGTGTATATTGTAGTCTAAGGGTTGTCGTTTGAGTAGATCTAAAACTGAATACATGGAATCTAACTTTAGTAGTAGTAGCTCTAGCGGCAGAGTTGTAACTATGGGTGATCAAATCATTAAAATATGTGAACGTTTTAGTTATCTCGCGTCTATTGTTCAAAGTGATGGTGATATAGATAGAAATGTTAGAATTCATGTTGGTTGGTTGAAGTGGTGGAATGCATCAGGTTTATTGTTTGATAGAAAATGCCACTTAAATTTAATAGAAAATTTTATAAGATGGTGGTGAGACCTACAATGCTCTATGGTCAACAAAATATTAGCCTTTAAAAGAGAACCATAAAACAAAGTTAAGTGTTGTTGAAATGAGAATGCTTGAGTAGATGAGTGGCTTGACACTTAGAGACAATGAGAACTGAATATATATATATGATAGTGTTGATGTAGCTCCAGTGGAAGACAAGATTAGAGAGAATCGTCTTAAGTGGTTTGGTTAGATTAAATGTCGACTATCTAATGATATAGTTAGGAGAGTATAGATGTTTTAAATTCAATTTATTTTAAGAAAGGCAGAGATAGACATAAAAAAACTTGGGCTTATTGTGAAAAAAAAAAAAAATCTTAATCTATTAGAATTAAATGAACATATGTCACTCTATAGGACACAATGAAGAAAAAATGTTTCATGTAGCCGACCCCACTTAATGGGATAAAGGCTTGTTGTTGTTGTTGAGCCAATGGGGGCACAATTCACAAGTAGAGCTATGAAAACGACTCGTTGTTCGCAAACAACTCATATTTGGTTCTTAAGTAGCCCGTGTTTGATTCATTTTCTAAGCAAATGAGTTAAACACGAAAAAATATATATATATATATATAATTGATGCTCATGTTTAACGCCCTAATTTGGAATATCAGGGGAGTTGCGGATCCTCCCTCCCTTGGTAGACTCAAGTCAAAGATAAGGATTCATAAGGTCGATATCTTTGCTATTTTGGAACCATTGGTCTCCTATCCGGATGATTGCATCTTGGGTTTAAAAATTTTTCTTTCTTTGCTAATTGCTCTAACAATATTTGGTTGTTTTGGCTTAAACATATCACAGTCGACGTCCTTATTGATGATAGACAGTTTGGCACATTGTCTTTTCTATGGATGTTTTCTATGGATGTCTTATCTTTGTTTACGCCGGGACCACTGATACGGCTAGATATGATCTTTGACACAAAATTTCTGATATAGCTGCCTTAATCCATCAGAATTGGATGGTTGGAGGAGATTTCAATATGGTGATGCATGAATTGCATGAATCTGAAAAATTGGGTGGTCGGAGAACACCTTAACTGATAAATTCACTGAAGCATTAGAATTGGCTGACATTTCTGATCTGGGCTTTGTTGGCTCCAAGTTTACTTGGAAAAGGGGAAAGCTCTTTGAACGCCTAGATAGGTGTTTTGCGAATCAGTTCCGGTTTGCTTCTTATGGTCTTTCGCAAGTTCAACATCTTTGCAGATCTGGGTCTGATCACAACCCCCTTATTTTGTCCTTCATTTTTTCAAAAAGTTCTCCACATATCAATTTCGTTATTTGAACGTATGGGCTAGACATGATGACCTTATGCGGGTCATTGTTACCAACTGGAAATGTTAGGAAGTGGGCAATGCATGGTTCACTCTTTGGAAGCTGCATAAAAAGGTGGCTTCTGCTCTAAGATCTTGGAACTAGGATGTTTTTGGTGATGTTCATGCTAAAGTTAAGTGGGCGGAGCAGAGAGTCGGTCTTCTTCAGGCTCTTGATGAGTCATCTGATGATATTATCCATGAATTACAGGAAGCGAATAAAGATTTACTGAAGGCCTCCCTTTGGGAGGAGGAATTGTTGCAACAAAAAACTGGGGAAACCCATTTTTTTCAAGGTGATCGAAACACAAAATACTTCCATGCTTGCATTAAACAAAGACGAGCCAATAATACTATTGTGATTACTAGGGATGAGGAGATTGGGGAGAGCGTTGTTCTTTACTTCTCTAAACTTTTTTGAGTTTCAGGAGACCTCGGGCTCAATTGATGCCTCCTTATTTGATGATGTACGTCATCATATGGTGGATCTCGATCTCTATGATGAGGAAATTGATGAGGAAATTTATTCTACTCTTCAGGACATTAACTGCAACAAGGCTCCTGGGCCTGATGGTTTCACCTATGCTTTCTATATTAAATGTCGGAGTATTGTTAAGGATAAGGTGGTGAAAGCTATACAGATTTTCTTTAAGGGGGGAGACCCCTGGAATTTATTTCTCTGCCGCTACTATCGTTCTTATTCCCAAAAGCACTAAAAAAAGCTCTTGGGACCATTTCAGACCTATTTCTCTGACTTCTGTCATATCTAAAATGATTAGTAAAATCTTGGTCAGACGTATTCAACCTCATCTCCACAAGTTAATTTCCTTGAATTAATCCGCCTTTATTCAAGGACGTGGGATCACAGATAATATTATGCTTGCACAGGAACTCATTTTGGATATTGATAAAAAATGTAGAGGGGGAAACATGATCACTAAATTGGATATTCGCAAGGCTTATGACTCTGTTAGTTTGGATTTTATATAGAAGGTGCTTAAAGCTAGGGGCTTTCCCCAGGATTTTTGCAAAATCATTCCCTCTTGGCTCCATTGCAATAAATACAACATACTCATTAATGGTCAATCCAGAGGCTTCTTAGTGCGGGGCGTGGTATAAAACAGCGTGACCCCTTATCCCTTACTATTTTTATTTTAATATTTGATTATCTTTCTCGCCTTTTAAATAACCTTTTCAGGAGCAACCCCACTTTGCTATACGCTCATAAATCTAATACGTTGGTAACTCATTTAGCGTATGCCAATGATATGATATTGCTCTCCAATGCTAGTAAAAAAGCGGTGAGCGATATTCACAATTTAATGGTGGATTTCCAATATGTATCTGGTCTCCTATTTAATGTTAATAAATGCAACTTATACATGAGAAATTTGGTCAATCGCTCTAATGCATGTTGGATTTCTGCCAATTTTACTAGGTTCTCTATCTCTACCCTTCCTCTTAAATATTTGGGGTCTTCTTAGTTAAAGGAAGGAAGAGACGAATTCAGTTTGATGAGGTGGTGGAAAAGGTGCGTAAGAAAATCTCGGATTGGAAAAATAATTTCCTCTCTTTGGGAGGTAGAATTACGTTGCTCAGAAGTATTTTACATTCTCTCCCTTTATACTCTCTTCAAGTTTTCCAACTCAAGAAAAATACTCTTCTGAGCCTCGAAAGCTGTTTTAATAAGTTTTTATGGGTGGGGAATCATTCTGGTAGAAGATTGATGCCTTGGAAGAATATTTGCAAACCACTTTATGCTGGTGGTTTGGGCTTCAAATCTCTGCACTATATTGTTGATATTAATGTTTTTAAACAATGGTTCAATTTTCGGAAAAGTGATTCCTTGTGGGCCATTTTCATGCATGGAAAATATTGCCACTCCTCTCATCCGACATTGATCAATTAGCGGTTGGGAGATTCCACTATGTGAAAGAGAATGCTTCATATTAGAGATTGCACAAAGGATTTCATTTATTGGGAGGTGGGGAGTGGAAACATTTTCTTTTGACACGACTGTTGGTCCCATGTTATGCTTAAAATGAGGGATATTAGAACTTCAAGTTTTATGGTTTCTGATACTTGGGTGGATGATCATTGAAATTTTCCTTATCTCCTTAATCTTCTCGGTTTTGAGCGAGCTACTTTTATCTCAACTTATTCCTATGGAGTCTCATTTACAAGATACTCCTACTTTGAAACTTCCAATGTCATGCTTCACTACCAAAGCTTTGTATTCCGCTTTACATAACTTTCAAAAGCTCCCTTGGGCGGGGGTGTGGAGTTGGGTTTTAACTCCCTCTGTCTTTCCTGGCTTGGCGGATTTTCCATTTTTTTATTCCTTGTGATGATATCTTAAAAATTAAGGGGTTGAGACTTGCTTCACGTTGTTGTTTGTGTAACTCGGCGGAGAAGACTATAGGAGACTGTTGACCATATTTTCTTTTCTTGCCCCTTTTCAATTTACATTTGGAGGAAGGTTGGCATGTGGTTTGGTGTTATTGTGAATCCAGAGCGGAATCTCTTACTTACCATTATGATTTGCAATCTGGATCGAAAATAGAAACATTTGTTGCAAGTCTACCCTTATATTATATGTTGGTTTATTTGGATGGCTCATAATGATATTATACATGAGGGTAAAGCCATTCAGAATAGAATGGTCTTTACTAATATTATTGCCTATATTAATAAACTTTGGAGAACAGGTAATGCTAAACAAAACTTTTTTTTTCGGGCATTAATTATTTTGTCTATGGGGCTGTTGACCTCAATTTTCGTGAGGTCTAGTATTCCTCGTAGGAGTTAGGATCTAGCCTTAGGGGTCTTCCTGCGACTATCTTAGAGCCTTAGAAGTGGTGCCCGCCTCGTTTTTAGTTCGACCTATTTCTGTCCTCTTTTGGAGTTTTGCGTGTGCGGTATCGACTTCTAACACTTAGAATGATGAAACCGACATGAGGAAACCCAAAATGGATTCCTATAGGACCTTCCCCAGCCTTAGGGTGACCTTCTGCACAATTCGC
>NW_018164820.1:318864-320900 GCF_001263595.1 Phalaenopsis equestris
AAGCTAGGGGCTTTTCCCAGGATTTTTGCAAAATCATTCTCTCTTGGCTCCATTGCAATAAATACAGCATACTCATTAATGGTCAATCCAGAGGCTTCTTTAGTGTGGGGCGTGGGATAAAACAGAGTGACCCCTTATCCCCTACTATTTTCATTTTAATATTTGATTATCTTTCTCGCCTTTTAAATAACCTTTTTAGGAGCAACCCCACTTTGCAATACGCTCATAAATCTAATATGTTGGTAACACATTTAGCGTATTTTGATGATATGATATTGTTCTCCAATGCTAGCAAAAAAGCGATGAGGGATATTCACAATTTAATGGTGGATTTCTAATCTGTATCTGGTCTCCTATTTAATTTCAATAAATGCAACTTATACATGGGAAATTTGGTCAATCGCTTTAATGCATGTTGGATTGTCAATTTAACAAGATTCTCTATATCTACCCTTCCTCTTAAATATCTGGGGGACTTCTTACTTAAAGGGAGGAAGAGACGAATTCAGTTTGATGAGATGGTGGAAAAGGTGCGGAAAAAAATCTCAAATTGGAAAAATAATTTCCTCTCTTTTGGAGGTAGAATTATGTTGCTCAGAGTATTTTACATTCTCTCCCTTTATACACTCTTCAAGTTTTCCAACTCAAGAAAAGTACTCTTTTGAGCCTTGAAAGATGTTTTAATAAGTTTTTTATGGGTGGGGAATCATTCTGGTAGAAGACGAATGCCTTGGAAGAATATTTACAAACCACTTTATGCTGGTGGTTTGGACTTCAAATCTCTGCACCATATTGTTGATATTAATATTTTTAAACAATGGTTCAATTTTCGGAAAGGTGATTCCTTGTGAGCCATTTTCATGAATGGGAAATATTGCCACTACTCTCATCCGGCATTGATCAATTGGAGGTTGGGGGATTCCACTATGTGGAAGAGAATGCTTCATATTAGAGATTAGATAAAGGGTTTCATTTATTGGGAGGTGGGGAGTAGAAACATTTCCTTTTGGCATGATTGTTGGTCCTATGTTATGCTTAAAATGAGGGATATTAGAACTTCAAGTCTTATGGTTTCTGACACTTGGGTGGATGGTCATTGGAATTTTCCTTATCTCCTTAATCTTCTCGATTTTGAGGGAGCTACTTTTATCTCAACTATTCCTATTGAGCCTCATTTGCAAGATACTCCTATTTTGAAACTTCCAATGTCATGCTCCACTGCCAAATTTTTATATTCCGCTTTACATAATTTTCAAAAGCTCCTTTGGGGAGAGGGGGTGTGGAGTTGGGCTTTAACTCCCTCTGTCTTTCCTGGCTTGGCATATTTTTTATTTTGTTATTCATTGTGATGATATCTTAAAAATGAGACTTGCTTCACGTTGTTGTCTGTGTAACTCGGCGGAGGAGACTGTTGATCATATTTTCTTTTATTGTCCCTTTTCAATTTACATTTGGAGGAAGGTTGGCATGTGGTTTGGTACTATTGTGAATCCGGAGCAGAATCTCTTGCTTACCATTATGATTTGCAATCCGGATCGAAAACAGAAACATTTGTTGCAAGTCTACCCGTATATTATATGATTGTTTATTTGGATGGCTCGTAATGATATTATACATGAGGGTAAAGCTATTCAGAATAGAATGATCTTTACTAATATTATTGCCTATATTAATAAACTTTGAAGAACGGGTAATGTTAAACAAAGCTTCTTTTCAGGCATTAATTATTTTTTGGCATGGCTATGGGGTCTGCGGTTATGGCTGAGAGGAGATCTCCTCTTCTTCCTGTTTTGGTGAGATGGAGACCACCTCCAGGGGTTGGATAAAGTTTAATACTGATGGGAGTTGGAAATCTAGCAGTGCAGGTTGCAGGGGTATTGCTAGAAATTGTGCAGGGAACTGTATTCTCTTCTTTCCTTCCCGCATCTTACACTAATACTCCTTTAGAGGCGGAGGCTCGGGCTATTTTGATGGCTGTCTTGATAGCACACTCTCTTAGATGTCAATTTATTTTATTTGAATTTGATAATTGCATC
>NW_018164820.1:321053-339187 GCF_001263595.1 Phalaenopsis equestris
CCCTCCTCCTCCTCCTCCTCCTCCTCCTCCTAACATTTTGCTGGTCGGTGACAAGATTGATGTCCCATATGTACGTCGGGATGCGTCCTCTTTGCTTTAATATCTATTTGGTGGTACGGTTTGGCCTTGGATATCAATGGGGTTGTCCTTACATCTCCGTTCCTACTACAGTGGCTCTCGGTTGGGGTGGTTTTGGCCGCTCACCAGATACTTATGGTGGTACTTATTTTTGGGTTTTGTGATACTTCTTTTGAGTGCCAGACTTTGCACCTGAGTTTACAGGTTTTATTGGTTTCATTAACTTAATATCTACTTTCACGGGTTTTCTCTCTTTCTCTGGCCTTTATTACTGCAGGTTTTCTCGCGGAAAGTTGATGTTTGTGATGCTGATACCGCCTGGAGCTCTGCACTTCATTTTTCTGTTCTTTTTTTATTTTTTGGTGTACATCTTTTGTGGGGTATACGATTATATATATAATTGATGAGTATTTTTTTAAAATAATTTAATTAACTACAAGGCCACAAAGTTTTATAATCAATTAAAATTATTAATTAAAGAAATAGAATAAATGTATATTAAATTCTTTTTAATGAATACTTTAATATAAATAACAAGATTTAAATCCCCACCCCTACTCTTATTATTATATAATTGAATGACTAGAGCTATCGAAACGACTCGTTGTTTGCAAACAGCTCGTGTTTGGCTCACTAAACAAACGAGTTGAACACAAACAAATTTTTTGAGCTCGATATATAACCGAGTCAAACACGAATAGTGTTATTTTTTAACAAGCCGAACACAAACCAAGCATCGGCTTGCTCAAGGTCAGCTCATTTACACCCCTATCTGCAAGTGCCCCCACTATTGCTCCGCCCTTGGTTGTCCCATGTACGTGTTTGCATATTTACATTTTTCATTTTTAAAAATATGAAAAAAATTATTGTGTTTGTTCAATGTCAACAAAGTGAAATTCCCTATCAGTCTTATGATTGTGATGCTAGAACCGGCAGAAGAACCAGAATAAAAATAGCCTGAATAGGAAGTTCATGAATAATACTTCATTTTTGTGCTGTGTGGATGATATGACCATTCATATTTACTTGTTTCTTCTTGGAGAACCTGAAAAAATTGAATAATTACTGCTCTACTTAAGCGACATAAACCTCCGTCAACACAGTTCCTCTTTGTATAATTTCTTTTCAAAAAATATGGAAAGAAGATCAGTCATATTGCCTGAAAATTAGCATTAAGTTGTTTTAACGCTTTGCAGTGGCATATGGCATAGATAAAATGAATCAAGAAGTATCATACTGGATGCAAGGTTTGTATGAAGATAAAGATAGCCCACAAATTCCTTTTATAGCTACCAGAGGTTATGATAGCGTCGTTTGGAATCGCTTGTATTCAAGAGATACTACAGACATAGAATACATGAGTTGGCGGGTATGCATATTTCCAAACCTATCTGTAAGAGTGACCTGGTTCCTTCTCTCTTAAGTCTTTTGTAGAGAGAGACAGTTGACTTCTTATTGCATGTTAGCTTTTCTCCATGTTGGATCGAATCTTTCTCTCAGATATCTTCTATTCTAGAAGAAACACTTCAAGCAGTAGGAGCTAAGACAATGGTGGTTGGCCATACTCCACAGTTTAATGGTGCAAATAGGTATGTTCTGTTTTGAGATAATTTCTTTCTACGACTTACTCTTATTATATTAGTCTTTTTCTCATTTTCCTCTTTTGTTGATATTACTACTGAATTTCAGCAAATACAATAAAAGAATATGGTGCATTGATGTGGGCATGTCAAGTGGGGTGCTTAATTCAAGACCCAGAGGTAATATATCCTGCATCTCATCTTTTTTTTTTTTTGGAATTATAAATGGAGCAACAAGTGCCGTAACAAAACTTGTGAAGGCAACACTTGAGAAGCAATGATTTCCTGGGAGTCATTTTGTCTAGAGTCTATAAAAGAGTCAATTTAGTCACCAGACTCTTTTAACATGGGCTGAAAGCCATATTAAAAGGGTCCGGACACTAATTTGTTACTTTTATAGACTTTGACTCTAAAATAGCCCCATTTAAATAGTTAGGTGGCTATTTAGATGCTTTACTCATAATCTTTTATTTGTAATTAATTGCTAATAGAGTTCAGGAGCTTCATTAATGTAGTATAGTTCCTTTAACTTTTTCATTCTTGAACTCAGGTTCTAGAAATAATAGATGGCAAAGCAAGAGTTTTGAGGGAAATCGATGATTCAACACTATCAGAAGCTATGGATTATTTATGAAGCATTTAAATTGATGTACAGGTATGGTATGTTCTTTGAATGCTATTTTATTTTTTTAGTTATAAAACTTCATTCGATAAGATCACGCCATGCACCATATGAATAAAAGCAATAACTTTCTAGTATCCATTTATTAATTCGGCTACATCCCTTGAAGAGGCAAACTAAACTTAGAATTTTAAGTGTATATGCCAGGATTAATTCATTAAAAGACCTGCAGTTTTATTGTTCGTTAAAGTTGATATGTACCACTTATAAAAATCTATGATTAGCTGAAGCTCAAATTATGTATTTTTATTTTTAATCAGAAGTCAGTTCAATCTTTCTCAAGACTGGGAACCATTTGAGTTTCATTGCTTTGGGCATCTATGAACTTTCAGATAGTCTTATCTTAATTTCTGAAATTCAGTTTCTATTAGTTCTTACAGGCGTTTAATATTTAGCCAGGATAGCTGATAATTCTTTCATAAAATATTGTGTTGGAAGAGTGTTTCTTCCATTGTTGCCTTGTCAGAAGTTAGAAGGCAAGTGCGCATCATTAATCAATGGCTGTTAAAAAGTGAATTCAAACGTGCTTGGTGGCAAATATGCTTAATTGCATGTTGATTTATTTGCAGGATTCTTTGAGAAATTACCAAGTTGCTGGCTGTATATTCATCTTTAAAAGACCTATTTCATAGCAATTTTTTTGAGATCTTTGTTTGTGGAAGAAATATTACAATATGCGATTGTAATTTTTTTTTTGCTTTGCATATATTTTTTATACCTCAGAAGTGCAAATAAATAGTAAACAGTATTGAACAATCTAAAAAAAAAATCAAAACTTATAGCCTGTTTGGAACAATTTTCTGCTCATGTTGTCTTTCAGACTTCTACCACAATTCTATTTTTCAAATTATTTTCATGTTCTCTAAAAAACTTGTGATAAGGTGCTATTTGGCTGTATAAAAATTCATATTTGAATTTTTGGAAAGATAAATATTTATTATTATCACTGCAGTTTTATAATAATTTATTTCTCCTTTCACAGCTTTGCAACCACATTTATAAAAATCTGCAGCCTCCTCAAACGGACCCTTAAACTTGTATGCATTAGCACCATAAATTATTTTTAAAGGCCACTCTGTGTGGAAAAATGGACTATTTCATGAACTGCAACTGTGCAGCTGTGTGAACTTGCTTGTTGAAGAGCATGGCCTATGGAAATTGCATACGATAGACGGCTTGTTTTGTGTTTGCAGCAGAACATCGTGAATCATATTTCATAGAAAAAAATTTTTCCTTAAAACTTGCTGGTTTTTAAATTGCATAACCCATAAAACGACAATGAGTAAATATGAAAAAAAAAAAACGATTAGACTTGCATTATTTGAAAAGAATGTAGGTGTACAAGAGTTGATTCCACACATCAGGTACACCAGGTAAACACCAATGAATACAGTCAGCATAACTGCTAGGATTTGCGAGCTGCTCTTTGGTTAGAGGCTCCCATTGCTTTCTGTAAGTAGAAGGGTGGCCATCTTTCCTATATTCTGAGAGCTGAGTGATGTTGATTATCTGAACTTTCACACCTCTTTCCTTCAAACCAAAAATTGTTGATTCGACAACTCGCATCATTCTCTTGTCAGATCCTCTTCCCCAGTAATCTTCTCTCCTGATTGGTTCAGTTTCGTTATAACAATTTTGGCTGCTGTTAATTCCCCACTCATCACCCCTGCGAGAAGTTCATGGAAGATAATAATGCTCATTTTCAGTTCATCTGCTCAAGTTTTCTGTAAGCTTGATTATGTTTTGCTCTGTTTGATTGCTGTGATAGAGGCTCAAAGCTTTTTTTCTTTTTTAATAAACTCCCACACACATTCATTTGTGTTGAGCTTTGAACTTAAAAATATTGTTGCAGAAGAAAAAACACCCAACCACTACACTAAGAATCTGTTTAGAATTTCTTTTTGTCTATTTTGTATTTCAGATCTCCATCACAATTTTATTTGGGGAAATACTTTATAGGAATTTTTATGGTGAGAAACTACTTTTTTGCGAATGTATGGTGGTTGTAAGAAAGTTATCATCAGACTTTCAAATATTAATATTTATAATTTCCACCACAAGTGTCTATGAATTTATTTTTTTCATCACAGATTTACAATCACTTTTACAAAAACTTACCGCCACCCCAACGTAACCCAAAGTTGGTTGCACAATAAAAATTCACTATCCAACTTTATCTTTAGCGTCACTTTTACCGAACTTTCTGGATTGATATCAATTTATACTCATATCTTTGCATTCATTGCAGCCTGAAATTGATCTTTATATCATGCATTATTTAATAGAATCTTTTGGTTTGCTTGAAAAAGTTTGTATATATCAACTTTCTACATGCCTTGTAATAGCAGGTACTTAGTTTATTCAATAAATTCATTTTATGTGTAAAAAGAAATATATAATGTTTAAGATGTTGGTATAGGACTCACCAGAAATGAGTAGGTGACATGCTCATAAAGAAGAGCTTGGTCTTTATATGATCCACATGGAACTCAAGCCACTCTGCCCAAGTCCTCAATGCCATCTCATAACTTCTGAGAATTTCAATATCTTTGTAGAATGCATCCTTATCATCAAAAGAACCCCACCTAAACAAACAAGAAACAATCAACCCATGTTTTGAGTTAAACAAAAGAAAAATGTAAACTTGTTGTGTGAATCTGCATTATTCATAAAAAATTTTGATTATTAGTTAAATATTTTTACATATCTAAAACCTACAATTTATTTATGCCACCCAAATTTTCTACACATCAAAAATATCACTATCATGCATGGGTTAAATGACATGTATGTAAAACTTGAAGTTTGCGTAATATGTACATAGGAAGTGAGTGGTATTTATGTATATCTTCCTTAAGTATTATATAAATAAAATATGATAAATAATACTTACAAGACCTTCATGGTGACTCTCCTCCACCAAAGATAAGAGTTGAAGACCAAAATATCAGCTCCCATCCAGTGCTTGGCATGCTTTTCGATGGATTGAGCTCGTATGATCCTGTCGGGTATGCGATGGTGCACTGGGTCATCAGAGTTCGACTCGACCAACAATGGAGCCCAATAGAATTCTATTGATGCATTGTACTCCTACAAAAGCTACCTAATTAAATTTGATGATATCATACCATTGGTGTGCTTCCAAGTTAACATATTGGTAGAATTTTGGAGGCAAAATTTCTTTCATGAATTTTGTTTGGTTAATACCTTGGCCTTGAAGGAGGTGAGAGATCCATTTGCTTGCATGGATTTCATATGATCAGGAATAACAGAATCCAGAAGACAAATCATGGAGATCCATTGGTTCCTATTTAGAGAGTCACCAACAAAAGCTAGTCTTTTTCCTCTCAACCTCTCCAGAAGTTTTGTGGCATTGAAGCTGTTCTGTGTTTTTAAGGAAATTAGATGCTTAGCTAAAATAATCCAAAGTCTTTTTTACAATAGTTGAGTACTACAGCTTGACATGTGCAAATAAACAAACTATTAATATAACATTAGTTGTCAATTCTAATTGTGTGTAGATAATAAGCAAGACATAAAACTTCACTTTTAAAAAGTGAAAGCAGTGGTATATTTTATGAGATATGATATATTTGTGTGGTATAAATATAAAATGTTAGGTGTTAGATATGTAAATATAGAAGAATTGGGTTTGTTTGTAAATGCCCCTATATTTTTGTGTTTTTTATTTTGCTTCTTTGCATAATGCAAATTGTTTGCCCTTGTCTTTTTCTCTAGGAAGATTTACATACATATCGCTTAATTCATATGCATTTACATTTAAAGTTCAATTTTTACATACATGAGATCTTACTCTTGCGTGATAAGGTGTATTTCACTTTTTAAAAGTTAAAATAGTGATATCTTTTTCGTGATGTGAAAGCTTTGTGTGCTAAATGTAAAAAAGTAGAGTTTAGGTGTTAGATATTTAAATACATAGGAATTAGGTGTTATTTATACAAGTAATTGCTTTCTTTATCATTTAAGAGTATGAATAGAGATATAGTAGTGCTATAAAAGTGTTTAAATTGCCAAGTAACATGTGAGTTGATTTTTTAGTTTATGTTGAAGTCAAATCATGGTACGTTATCAATCATTCATGAAGCATGTAATATGATGTTCCATTCACTAATATTTGCAAACAGTTGGTCAAAAAACCTTTGACTTTCCAAGTGATGAAGCCTCAAGTAAGTTCTAAGGAGGTTAAGGACCAGCTATCCCATGGGTTTCTTGTGTTATTTTTGCCTTGTTCTCAATTCTAATGCTTGTAAATATCAAGAGATATATATTGTTGCAATATTTGAAGAAAATAATAATTTTACAAGAAACAATCACAAGAAAATTTCTCTCTTTCAAGAGGAAGATTTGGTGGCATGCATCTACTAGGTCTTTGGTTCGGAGACAACAATCAACTCTCCATTAGCGACGAGATTGTAATTTTTTTTTTAAACTTCTTTCTTTTGTTCACTTTATTTCTCAGATTCTCTTTATAGTGATCTAAAATTTCTAACTACTCGGGCTTTTATCTACAATTTTCTTATAACTAAATAAACCCTACATGCTTGTCATCAATTCATCCATCCTATTTCGTACACTACTACTTCTAAATTTCAATTTCATATAGCACTACTTCTAAATTCAACCACAAACTATTATGCCCTCTTCCTCGCATCTTAAGCTATACACAAATCGGTTAATTTCATAATTTTTTTTTAATATCAACCTTCATTTAGATCCTAAATCCGATATTGCACTTGAAGGTTTTAACCATCTTTGGTCTCCCTCTTCCATATGCCTTCTATGCTCAAATCACATCCATTGTGTTCTTCTACATCTCAAACCAAATAAACTCTCCCCCATTATTCTCCACTTCAAAATCCACCACATGTCTTGCGTCATTTGGTACTAGAATTAAATAAGGACGGGATAAAAATGATTCGTCAAAATTACTTCGAAGTTTAGAAGATTGTCGACAAAAAAGTTTGTACTTGTATATTAACAATGCAAAATATCTCTCCAAAAATTTTATTTTATTCCTTTTCATCATGACGTATAATATGCAAATTATAAATAATTGTAGAAAGATTATTTAAGAACTAATATAAATGCTCATTTTGTAGCTAGAAGAGAATAAAATAATGATTAGGCAATATAATTACATATTCAATCTCTTAGAGAAAAGTATGTTTCACATGTAATAATTGTTTTTCCAGGCCATCTCTACAATAACAATCTTTGGAATCCTTAATCATTTCTTCTTAACATATACAATCTTGTATATCTCCTAAGTTCATATATTGCTGTTGTTATTCTCACTTCCCTTAAATATCATGCCTTCTTTATTATATTATATTATTATTATGATTATGATTATGATTATTTTGTGGGCACGTTTAGTGCTTGAACCTGACACTTTGAAAACTTTCACTTTTATTTTCAACAATGTGCTACGAATTTGAGCACCGTCACACCTCTTTGTCAACTCACTTTAACATTCCATTAAATTTCAAGTTAAAAGAATCCGTCATGATGCTTCTAGTTTGATGTTCGATCATGTAAGAGCTATAATCAATTGGTTTAACAACCTTTATGTTTTCCAAGTGTAATGACGCTTCAAGATATTTTCAAAAAAAAAGTTCAATTAAGTGGTTGACCAACCACCCTTTGAGTTTGTTGTGTTGTTTTGTCTTCTCCTCCATTATAATCAAAAGAAATAAAATTCATACTTTGGGGAGGAAATCCCTCATGACATAATGAAAAGCCTTCTTGATGGCATCTCCTATGATGACATTACTTACATATTTGTCCAATTTTGAACAAACTTGCAATCTCAAGTACTATCTTATTATGAGAAAGTTTGTGTTCATATTATTATTATTTTTTTATATATTTTGACCTTATATTTGCTCATTTCCTTTCTACACATCTAGCAAAAGCTTTCTTACACCTAAGTTCCATTAAATCTCTCAACAATCTAGCCATCATCCCTTTCTTAAATTCCATACACTAATACTTCCAATTTCAGCCCCAAAATACTATAAGATCCTCTTCACCAAATACTAGGCTATAAGAAAATAATTTCACAATCAGGACAAATTTTCTCAACTTCTGCATCTTGTGGAACTTGAATGCGTATTTAAATGTAAATACATAAGAATTGAGTGGTATGTAAGTAAATCTTCCAACAAAAATTGCAATTTATTTACGACAATTAATCCATTGTAAATTAAGTTTGAGAAAAAAATTAACTCTGAAAATCTAATTTGTTAGAAGTGTTTTTTTTTTTTTTTGCATCTACTATGTTGCAATCATTCAGATCCACTTACTAATTTGCAGAAAAATACTACATCAGGACTCCTAATGTAGAGCTACGTTCGGAGTCCAATGAAACGACGTCACGTGAAGGTGACAAAAAAATAAAAAAAAAATCGTTTTTAGCCTAGGGGAATATTCCCTCCGTATTATTCCGTATTATCCAGGTGTTATTGTGGTGGTATCAATGTGTTATTGTGTTCTGAGAATATTTCAGGTGTTATAATAGCACAATAACACATCAATATCATCACAATAATACCTGAATAACGCAGAATAACACAGGAGGAATAATCTTCTATATTATCGGGACGGATCACAGAAAAGCGCGCACGTTTTCTTGAAGCCACGTGTCCTCATATCATTGAACTCCAAACATAACTCTACATTAGGAGTGCTGATGTAATATTTTCCCCTAATTTACAGTGTTATTTAAGGTTTTGTGGTGAAATTTGTCAAACCCCGCAATTTAATAAATTGTAATTATATTTATGCCACTTGACAATCACGCACAATTATTGACTTGCAGTACGAATTTGTCTTAAAAGCAGTAATTAATGGCGAAATTGTCGCAGCATTTCACATCAATAGCATAATATTAAAAACAAATGAAAACTTCCATATGTATCCTTTTCACACCTAAATTTTCAAAATTATAAATATTATTTAAAAATTGACATTAATTATCACATTTTAATAGTCAAATCTAAATGATATGTGTGAAAAAATGAAAATTTAGGTGTGAGATACGTAAATCCGTAAGAATTAGGTGCTATGTATGTTATTTTCCCAAAAAAAATGCATTGAATAAATACTAAATAATTAAAAATAAATTTTTTTAATTAAATTATCAATTAATTAATAGTCCGTGTAATCATTTTATTTAAAAAACAACTCATTTATTTTTTTGATGAATTTTTCCTCCATCTCGCAGCCACTAGCACTGCAAGGTTGTCATCTGACTCGTACCAATTTTATATGAGTTTTGGTGAGTCATGCCATGTTGCTTCACATGATGTACAATATAATTATAAACTGCTATTATTTAGGTATTTGCTAATATTTTATATTTATATTCCCTCAGTAGGCTGCCAATCAAAGAAAATTTCCTCCAAAATATTAGATAGGATAAGGTGCCAAAATAGTCCCCAACCCACAAATATATGGATGTTTTACGGTTCGTTTGGGGGCGGCGTTGTGGCGGTGCAGCACCACATCGTAATTTTGTCTGTTTGTGTAAACTGCATTTTGGACATCCTTTTCAGAAAGCAGCCGCTGAAATCTGTATTTTCCACCACTCCTAAGTGCGGTCCGACTTAAAAAAAAAATATATTTTATAATAGTCATCACAGTTTTTTGAAAATCAGATTAATATTTAGCAGTTTCACAGCTGCAGCTGTCCCAAACAGATCATTAGTTTTAGTGTTTATAGAAGTCCCAATATAATGCCTCATTATTTTAAAATTGACTCTTATAGTCTCTCACAGATACTATTCCAACCAAATTTAAAGAATCTATAGACTAATTTGATAATTTTATAAACTTCGAGACAACAATCCCACGTAAAATGTCAGACAACTATTTTGACACTTTGCTCTATTAGACACTTATGAAGATCTCTATTACTTTACCGTTTCATTAAACTTCATCAAATAGTTATTATTCCGACGAAAAAGAGAAAATTTGATCCGTGTGAATGAAGAAATGAAGTATCATGCCTTTTTTTCTAAGAATAAAGTAATGAAACCCCCCCAAGGCAACTACAAAGCAAGAACTAAGTGCACAAAACAACAAAGAAAAGAAACAGGGAAGATGACATACCTTGGAATGTCACAGCCATGTGGCTTCCATCTCCAGTTCTGATACCTAAGATTCTGCCTCCCAAACTTCTCACACGCAGACTGATCAGACATGAACTTGCACCTCTCCGAATACAAAGGACCAGTCGTGTTATCAAACACCCAATTCCCTGCAAAGAGATCACACTCCCCGGCTTCCGTCGGAAACACCGCCGCCGCCGCATCGTGCCAAAACCCGCCTCTTCCATCACCATTTTTCATGGAGGTGAAGGAGAAGACGACGACGAATGTGATGATGATGACGGCCATGAGGGAATTGAACCGGCACCGGAGGCTCGATGAACCCCTCACGGCGAGCCGATTGTGCTTCTTTGCCATCTCAAGAACATGCCATAGCCCTCCTCCTTTTTCTTTCTTAGAGGAAGGATTTTCTTCCATGGCTATCCCTTTTGAGTTCATTGAAAGAAGGTGGGATTCAGCAATGAATTGGGAGGAGGAGGTTGTGTTAGTGGGGGGGGAGTTGGGGAGTCCATTTTTGTGTTAAATGACTGAAATGCCATTGGTGTGTTTTGATTAGTGGGGGATAGTTGGGTAAATAGTATTTTGGGGAGTAGGTTTATTAAAAAGTAATGGAACAACTCCAATGTCCAAGTGGTCCTCTGTTGGTTCACTCAATATGTCAACATTTCTATTTTTATTATATAATATGGAATACTTTACTCATGGTTTGGGTTGTTAACAATAATATTTAAAATCAGCTTGAATATATTTACTGTGGCTTGAAATTGAATCGAGCTCGATTCGGCTCGAAACTGAAATGAGCCGACTCAAATTGAGTTATTTGGATCTGTTTCAGCTCCGAATAGGCTCAATCCGGCTCAAAATTGAAACTAACCAGCTCAAATTGAGTTATTTGGTTTTGTTGCAGCTCAAAATCGTCTTGAAATTGGATTGTTACTTGTTTTATTCAATTTTACTTAGCAATATATATATATATATATATTAAATAAAACATATTACTAGGCGATTCATATAGGGCTTGAAAAAAATTAGGTCTGAATTTTGGTTCATAGCTTGGCTCGTTTATTTCGATCCGATCTCGATGCGAGCTAAAATTCGAATTGTTCTTCGATTAACGATCTAGATCGAGCTAAATTGAAATCCCTACTCATGGTGAAGATTATTTAGGTTCTCATATTTTTATAATGATGGAAAATGATCTTACGTTTCATTTTATGTGAAATCAAATGAATCTGTTCTATAATAAAATGCTGTAATAAATCTGAATATTATTTAATTATTATATAAATGATTAGTTGTAATGCAAAGGAGTATTTTTCATTTATATCAACTAATTCCTATATATTTACATATATAACACCTAAACTTCATATTCTTGATTTATATCACCCAAATCTTTCACATCACATCTAAAGCATCATTATTTTGACTTTTCAAAGTGCAACACATTTCCATTTATAAATAAGGTAGAATATATATATATATATATATATATATATTCGTAACCATATAATAAAAAATGTTTGCAGCATTATTAGAGAACTGTAAATGGACCAACATGTTTGCGTGTATGACATCCCAACATATGATGATTTTCTAGTCTACATAAGAAAATATTTTAGCTGTTGTGTAGTTCTATTGCCAGTTGTTCCACCTATGTTTCTGGAAATTGAATAAAATATATTGTTGAAGAACTTATATATGGGGATTTTTTTGGGGTAGAGTGGGTGCTTGAAACCAGTATTTTTAGATTCTTCATTTTATTTCTATTTAATATGCTGCACATTCTAACACTTATATATGCAGATTTAGTCGTGTAGCTCGCCGTGACTCTTTGGTAGTGCGGCCAAGCGTAAATCTTCTGGGGTCATGGGTTCAATCCCGCCTAATTGTATCTGTCTTGCAGTACAAGATCGAGTGTTTAGACACAAGAGGTTGGCTGAGTGCTCGTATTATAACCTCCGGCTATTTTTTTTAAAAAAATGCAGATTTATTGATAGTAGTATATCTATGTGAGCATGCTGTCACGGACTAACTTTCATCGAGTTATCCGTGCGGCTTTAGCGCTGTTTCTTAGCACTAAATCAGCCTAACTTTCCCAACTAACAATTTAAAAGCACTCTCTTGAAAGTAGAATAGGAAGAAGAGTTAGAGAAGATAAAGCTTCACTAATAAAGAGAGATTACAAAGCTTGAAAGCTTGAAACCTTGGATGCCTTAGAATGAGGGAAGGGACACTTATTTATAGCTCCCTCCATAGCTTTTGCCTTACATATTGTCAATGTGGGACTATTCTCCAAGGGGAGCTTTACAATATAATATTATAGCTTCTAGATAGTTCTACACTATTCTTATGTACATACATATTCTAGATTCTTCTAGGTTGTTCATTAGACCTCCATCTTCTAGAATACTCCGTCATGTCATAATATTGGCTGGGCGTGACAATACGCAGACCTAGATTATGTCTAAGGTGAGCAATTGCGCGCATGAAATTTGTAATTTCTCAGCATAAATAATAAAATTTAATATTTTTTTTATAAAGTTTAGGTACTTTAATTAGTAATTTTAACCCTTGTCAACATATTTTCATGCCCAACACATAAAAAGGAGTAGACATTTTGTGATTTTGCCTGCCCAAACAAATAAGTCAGCTTCCGCCCCTGCATAGTATCTAAAGATAAATATAATGTATATATTTTTTTTATTTTTACTATATCTACCATAACTTTCTCGAATTTAGAAGGCATTATTTTCTCTTAATTGCAAAGGTCAAATGAAATGCATGAGAACATGAATACAAGAAAACTAATGTGTTTATCTAGTCATATGCTGTCTACATCTTGATGTGATGTTGTTATGATTTTCTTTGGTTTCTTACTAATAAATCCCTTATATTTTACCAAATTAGAAGTTTACCATATTTTAGGTTTATGTAAGTTGAAGACCTCTCTTGGTGACTCTCTTAGGAGCTCTTTGGAACTGTGATGAAAATTTGCAGGATACAATTAGTGCTATTTATAAGGGCCATTTTGAAAACTCCTCATTTAAAGTTCCTTCATGCCAAAGTTTCACATATATGTATTTGGTGATCTAGAGTAGTTGAAACTAGAGAGTCCAAGTTGGAGAATCGCTTGGGGCAGCAAAAGGCACTATTGTCTTGAATATGAACTTCATCATTGCTGCATTTTACCTGCATTTGACCCCTTGTGATTTACTTTCTAATATTCTGTCTAAATTATAATTCAGCTGAAATACACACACACACACACATGAAGGCAAAGAAACCAACATATATTAAGATCTGAAGCATCCATCTGAACAAAAACATGGCGCTTGAAGGAGTCTGTTGCTTTACTCTTACCCTTTTAGTTGGAACTAATTTCCTCTTTTTATTCCATTTTTTGGTGATTGTGATACCATATGCCATTATATATCTACATTTTGTTCTCTTATAATGTCATTATAAAGGAAGCTTGGATCTTCATCAAAATTTGATTTGCATCTCAGGGTGAGACTATGATTTTTAAGACTTCATTGCCATTTGAATTTTATAGCTATTTTTCTTTTTTATATTTATATATATAAAACTTGCCATATTCGAAAACTAATTAACATAGTGGTTTAAAGAAGGTGAGGAATAGGGGTGCATGCGAGTTGAGGCTGAGCGAGTTCAAAGCTTGTTTTTATTTGACACATTTAAAATTATTTTATTTGAAATGATTCGTGAATAACATGTTCTTATTCAGCTTGATTCAAATTTACTTATTTGTTTCAGCTGTTTTTTTGGATCAAAATTAGTTCAAATGATTTTAAAAAAGAATACAAGGGAACATTTAAATACAACATTAATATATTATATATATATATCAGTATTATTATAATAAAAATAATTTAACTATTTAATTAACTTGAGCCTAAACGAGCTGAACATGACCAAACAAAAGTTTATTCTTATTCGGCTAGTTCATAAACTGAGCTTGAAAAAATAATTTATGTTTTAATAATTAAATTGAACACATGCTACTCAATGAACGGAATATAAGTAGTTTATGAACAATAATTTTTTTTTGATAGTCCTGGTGAGAAGTAAACTTCGACAAAGAGGCCAAAACGGGTAAAGGCTTTGGTAGACCCATTTGAGTAAACTCATGCGATTCAATCTAATATGAATATATCGCATAATATATCCTATAATTATAATCTTAACATTATACTAAAAAAATTCTGATCATAGATGTAGAAGTGTGGATTTCTAATCCACATAAAATCTTTATTTTTCAATGATGATTTTAATTACTTCTAATTTCGTTAAATTACTTATAATATTATTTTGCACAAAGGCTTGAAGGAGCAAACAAAGAAGAGTTAAAAGTTATGTGAGATGATATGTGTACATCATGAATGCGCTAGCGCGAATCCCAAGGAGATCCAACCATCCAAAAGGAAGTACAACAGATAAGGGCCCATGGACATGAAAGCAAAAGGCTCACTTATCCAAGTGGATGTAGCCATTTGAGCCAAGGATCAAGGCTAACAAAGTCAGAAGAAGAATAAGAAGTATGATCCGCACCCAAACCAATCAAACTTGGGAAAGACAGATAAGCACCCAAGCTATCCACCACCAGAAAGCTTCGTGAAGGCATCGACCTACCTTATAGTAGATTCGACAAAACAAAAAAATCTAGTTCCTTGACATCACTAGCCGTCCCATGGAAGCATTCGAGGTTTCTTATCAAGGACCAAGAATTGACAATAAAATAAAACCACACAATCATCCCGAATGACTTCTTTGTCAGGAAATAAAATATATATCGAGTTACTGCTATTCACCCTTTGCTAGATACTCCAGTCTCATTTTGCTCGATAGCCAGGAATCGAAGGTAGAAAGCCAACCTAGATTAACCGATCAACAAAGCCTAGTCGATCAAGTTAGTCCAGTCGACCTGAAGCTAATCGTCCATTAGACTGGCTGCATTGACTCAGCCTGGCCGACTGAACCAACCTTATATAGTCGAATTCATGCTAGCCCAGCAGACCGAGTCAAAGTGGAGCCTAACAGTAGGCTCATACATGAAATATATATCGAATAGCCCATATAATTCTCATTAAAGCAGAGACAGAAATATAATATCACATATTGTATCATCTTTCCTAAAAATAGGGAGATCATTTTATGACAATATACTAATAGAAAATATGTTTTACTATTCACTCCCCTCTCTCAATATTTCTCTCATTTCTTACACTCTAACTCGTGATTCTCCAAATAGGATTCAACAATATGGATATTTAAAATAAAAATTGTGTTGATATTTTATAATTAAATTATTTTATCATAAATTCCTAAATAAATATCTTCATCTAATATATCATTAATTTAGATAAAATTAATTTTTAATCTTTTATCATAATTAATTTTTTTCTTATAATAAAGGTTACTACTTACAAAAAAAAATTAAATGATTATATATAGATATATATGTATGTATGTATTTATGTATATATGTATATATATGTATGTATGTATGCATATATATATGTTTGTATGTATGCATGTATGTATGTATGTATATTTAAATAAGAATGGCAGGATGATATTATACCAGCCTCGACCATCCCTAATGTAACTAAGAATTCGAGTACCACACCCTACACTCACGGGGAATCGAGCCCCAGACCAGAGGGGACTTACAACTGACAATTAGATGCTCGATCAACTGATTTGAATATATACATACATACATACATACATACATACATATATGATATATGATGAATCTAGATTTGTTCGATCATGCCCAAGAAATAGAGCATAGTAGATAAGTGAAGAAAAGAAAGAGAGCACATGAATGAACATTAAAATTGTGCAACCCTAGTTAAATAGTGATATTAAAGGGTATTTTTAGGAAATGGGCATTAATAAGACCGGAGCCTAGAAAAGGCATCCACTCGGGTGTATAATCCTGTCGACCGCATTGCGGGTCATCTTTAAAATGTTTGGGCGGTTGATATTGTTCGTTTTGCCTCTCTGATGAATCTCACCGGATCAATCGTGCGAAATTCGGCCAGGAAACCCTTTGAAGGGGATGTAGAGGTTAGGCTAGCAAGAGCAAGTTGGTCAAAGGCAAACCCTTGATTTCCTATTGGTAGGCCCTCTCCTATCACGTCCTTGCGACTATTGGATTTCTTTAAGATTCATTTTGACTCTTATGTACAATATACATCACAAACATACAAACATTCGGTTGGATTTCTAAAGTATTAGATAGGTTGTATGGTCCATGTCCAGGTAGCAAGATAATTGATTAGATATAAATTTGGCTGTACCTTAATTAAGAAGAATGTCATATCCTCTGTACAACCTATTGATGAAATTGAATTGACGCTTTATAGTTCCCTGACAATTATTTTTGTATTATATCATTGCCAAATTAATTTTAATCGGAAATTTTGTAGCGACGCATTTGGAGTTTTATGCATCGGTAAAAGTTAAACAGCACGATGCCAGCATTTATCTGTATACATGTTCAAATAAATAATGGAAGATTTACATGCAGATCACTTAATTCCTACGTATTTACAAATCAAACCCCTAAACTTTAATTTTTGCATAGATATCATTTTATCTATGCAGGAAATGATGTACTTCAGTTTTTAGAGGATATATTTTTAATGTGATATGAAAGATTTAAGTGGTATCCATGTAAATATAAGTTTTTAAGTGTTACATATGTAAATATAGTAATTGGGATGGATGCACAGGTCAGGGAAAAATTTGCTACGCAGCGCTGCGTACATAATTGAGGTTATATTCACGTTATATTGACATTATATTAGCGTTATATCCCCTGTAATCTCCATATAACTTTCATGTAACTTACATATGTGTGAAAACAGAAGCTCGGAACTTATTTGTAAGTTCAAGTAGGTTACAGATAAGTTATATGAATGTTACATGGAGGCTACAGACGATATAACACGGATATAATGCAATGCGGATATAATTTGAATATAACCTTCATTATGTACGCAGCGTTGCGTACGTACGTAAGTCTTGCTTCTGAGTTCTGAACATTACCTCATTGTCTCAAAGGAAAAAAAAATATTTACATACATACCACTCAATCCTTGTGTATTTACATATCTAACATTTAAATTTCTTTTTTTAGACATATATTATCTTAACTATACATGAAAAAGTGTATGTCACTTTTTGAAAGTTAAAATAGTGAAACTATTGATATCACATGACAAATTTAGGTTTTATAAATGTAAAAAATAAAATTTTGGGGTTAGACATGTAAATAAATAGGAATTAGGTGGTATGTATGTAAATGCCCCAAAAAAAAACAAAACAAAATCTAATGTAAATAAATTTAAGGAAAAAATAATAATAAAACATGAAATCCTTTCAACATTTCATTAAAAAGGTTGGGGAGCTCCACATAAAGCGTTAACAAGAAGACCTTTTAATTTTTATGTAGAAAGTATGATATTCATATAAAAGTATAAAATAATTTTTTCTTATATTATCATAAGATAATGTTTAAAAGCTTAAAAGAGAAGTGTTTATATAACATAAAACTAAAGAATCCTTATATTTTAAATAAAATTGACCATCTTATTGTTAGTATAAAACCATTATGTTATATATATATAT
>NW_018164820.1:339203-340871 GCF_001263595.1 Phalaenopsis equestris
TATATATATATAATTTTAAATATTTACCTTTTTTATTTTTATATTAAGAGTTTTTTATCTTCTTTTTGTTTTCAAAGTAGATTTGCTTAAAGCATTCCTATTATAAACCAGAAGAAAGTAAGGTTGTGAAAATCGGATCGGACTTGAACTAGTAGAAGAAGAGGTTCAATGTTCAAAGGTTAAACAGGAGCTGAACTGGAGGTTCGATCGATGATCTAGTAAATCATAAATGTATTTTAATATGAAAATACATAAGAGTTACATCTCATTCAATTCATATATATTTAAATAACTTACACTTAAAAATTTTCAATTTTAACATATGACATTTTATCTGTGCATGAAACATGTGTTTCACTTTTTTAGAAATTAAAATAGTAAAATGTTTTATGTGATATAGATAATTTTGGTGGTATAAATTTAGAATAAAAAGAGTTTAGGTAGTTTGATATGTAAATAATTACAATTGATATGTAAATTGAATTTCTTTGTAATAATGATTTTTTTAATGTGATATAAGTGGTTTGGGCGGTATAAATGCACAAAATAGTTTAGGTATTAGATATGTAAAATACATAAAATTAGATGATATGCATGTAAATGCCCGTGAACCGAACGGTTCCTTAGGACCGGAGCCGGTTCATGGGTTGAACCCCGGGTTCTGGGCGGTTCTATATGGGAGGGGTTTTTTTATACAAACTAGAACAGGACCTATGGCTGATTCACAATCGAACCGACCGGTCTGGTCCGGTCCGTTTTACTAAACCATGGAAGAAATGATGTAATTTGAGCTTAAAGCATATAAATAATTATGATAAGAAAAAGCAATATTGGGGGGTGGGGGGTGGGGGGTGGTTATAGTATCCTCTAGACCCAACGTGACAGATGCTATGATAACGAAGGGCAAAATAAAGGGCAAATGGCCAATGTAAATTCCTAGATCCACCCCTATCATTTGGGTTAATATCGTGATACTACTAAAAAGATGAATTTTTGCTTCACTTATTTAAAGGTGTTTTCAAAAAACAATGCTGCAAATATTTAAAAAAACACATAAAAAAGCATAGGAGTTGGATGATATGTATGTAAATCTTCCTTTAACTTTTGAAAATAGAAATAACTATAAATGAATAACAATTATAGAGAAGGATTAACACCATATTGAGGATATTGCTCAAATAAAACCTTCTAAAATTTCTATAAAAACTTCTATCATATATATATAAAGAAAACAATCATGCTAGTTAAAAGAGATTGCCCTTAAATACTTTAAAACCCCATCCAAAATATTCATGCATACCTTATAAAACCACAAAAATTTTATGAGCAATTAACTAGGGGTGTTAACGAGCCGAACACGAGCAACCCATGGGCTCAGCTCGTGTTCGGTGCGTTTATATTTTGAGCTCAAAAAGTGTGTTCGTGTTCGGCTCGTTTGCTTAGCAAGCCAAACATGAACCGTTCACGAACAAAGAATCGTTTTGATAACCCTAATCACGTAGTCATAAGATGTTAAGGATTGAGACAATATTTAAAACATCATTTGAATCTAATTTAATAGTTTTTATTCAATTTTCTTAATTAATACTTTTAATTGATTATAAATCTTTGTAGCCTTATAATCAATTAAATTTTTTAAAAATACTACTCATCAAAGATATATATATA
>NW_018164820.1:340885-368389 GCF_001263595.1 Phalaenopsis equestris
TATATATATATATATATATATCTTTGATGAGTAGTATTTCAAGCCAAAACAAGCCGAACGCGAACGAACAAATATTTGTTTGTGTTGTTCGTGTTCGGCTCATTAACTTAGCGAACGAGCCGAACACGAGCTGTTCACAAACAACGAGCCATTTTGACAGCCCAAAGCTATATCACCCAAACTTTTGCATCACGTGGAATATGTTTAAACAACATTAATCTTAATATTTCACACTATTATTTTAAAAACCTTTCAAAATCTTTAATTCTTTTTTTTAAATTTACATTTCATAATCAATACAATAAACATAGCTATCTAAATAATATCTTAGATTTTTTTTTTAATTTTTTTGCAAATATTTATTTTATGCCACCCAGACCTATATCACCCTCAAATTAACTTTTACTAAATCTTTTCCTCTTTATTTAGTCATGCAATTTGCAATTTAAAAAACAATTTCCATTCCCCATTTAACCCCCCACCCCCACCCTTCTCACGCAGCACTTCATCTCCCTCGCCAACATGCCATACTCCCCTGCTGACCCCCACCTCCGCCACCACCACCACCACCTCACCGCCGACAAACTCCTGGCCGCGGCAGCTCTTCTCCACTCACACAAGGTGGCCCCCAACCAGTGCACCTCCGTTGTGGTCCACTCCATGTCGGCCCCACTCGACGCCGTCTGGTCACTCCTCCGGCGCTTCGATGCGCCGCAGGACTACAAGACATTCGTCCGCAGCTGCCACGTCATCTCCGGCGACGGTCAAGTCGGTACCGTGCGCCGCATCAGCGTCGTCTCCGGTCTGCCGGCTTCTACCAGTACGGAGCGGCTCGAGATTCTCGACGACGACCGGCACGTCACCGGGTTTCGGATCGTGGGAGGGGAGCACCGGCTCAGTAACTATAGGTCGGTGACGTCCGTACATATCGATGAAAATGGGAAGGATCGGACGGTGGTGATGGAGTCGTACGTGGTAGACGTTCCGGCCGGAAACACGAGGGAGGAGACGAGGGGGTTCGTCGATACTATTGTGAGGTGTAATCTCAAGTCGCTGGAGCGCGCCGCCGAGAAAGCAGCGGCGGCGGTGGCCGGCGGCCTATTTTGACTGATTTATTTCTACGAATTACTTACTCCATAAGGATTCTTTTCCGAAAAAAAAAAGGAAGATTTACATACATGCCACTCAATTCCTATTTATTTACATATGCAATAAATAAATTTCAATTTTAACACTCAATTTACATATGTAATTATTGTTGTGTAATTGCATGGGAATTGAGTGGTCTATATGTAAATGTTCCGCAAAAAAATGATATTTCGATATTTTTTGGCGTTCAATTTTTGGGTGTAATGTGAAATAGAGTTTTGTCTTATTTTTTATTTTTATAAATATTTGAAATTATATTGTAAGAGGCGATAGCTAATTTAACTTATAAATATTTTATGAGCCCTTGTCAAAACTTTGGATTAGTGTGCGTATGGGGCAGTTTGCTACTTATTCTAAAACGCGGCCCTCGAACAAGTCACGAGGTTCGACTCGTGGCCTGCATTTAGTGTAAAAATCGAAATTCAGTTTCCGATAAGCTGACGAAACGCGTGAATCGAACGTTACAACGACGTTTTGAAAATGTCGCCCACACTTATAAGCTGCATTAAACGGGCTGTAAATCTTAGGGTCCTTTTGGGGCAGCTTATAAGTGTGGGAAAACATTGTCGTACCGTTTGATTCGTGCGTTTTGCCAACTTATCTGAAATCGCGTTTGAGTTTTTATACTAAACGCAGGCCGCTGATCGAACTCCGCGGGCCGCTTTTCAGGATAATAAATTTATCTTGCAACGCACAAGCTGCCCCCAAATGCATCTCTAATTATCTTGAACTTATTCCGTAACCCACATTAGAAACAAAACATTTCTAATCCTTTGCGAATAAAACTTTACTTAAATCATAATTCTCTTTCATAAAGGATGTGATTAAGAACAACTGCGACTAAATTAATCATTTGCTGATCATTTTTAAAAATATTAAATTAGTTAAAGAAATTAATTAACATACATACATAATACTTCATGTATTTACACATCTATTAACTAAAATTTAACATTTACTTATATAATGCCCAAATCTTTAAATCATATTACAATATGACTAATATTATATTATATAGTTAAATATTAAAATTTAAATATTCGATATATAAATATGAAAGAATTGGGTGGTATGTATATAAACCACCTTTCATTTATGATTTAAAGCATTTTTAATTATATTTTGTGAAGAAGTGAAAGTATAACTCAAAGTTAAAATAATATCTATTGCATTCTTTAGCTTAAAAATCATTTTTATGTTTTAAATACTTTAAAATGTAAGAAATTTTCATATTTATTTTGTTGAGGATAGGTTCTCTACTAAGTTTTCATGAGTGACGAAAGATTTGCTATGATAGAATTATTATTTAACATCTTAGTGTTGCACGAAAGTTCAACATAGGCTCAGATGATAGAATATATTGGTAGAAATACCATAAATTTTTATGTGAAAAATCCGAAAGAAAAAGAAAAACACGAGATGTAACTTAGCTTAAATGATCCATTCTAAGTTGGCGATTACACATATATGTCCTTGTCCCATTAGAGAAAAAGAGCTGCACAGTTCATCAATTGCAGTTGAGAGTAGCTACTAGAACTTTTGTACATCTTCTTTGAGGTGTGTGACCGCACAACTTTCGGAACAATTTGTTAAATTCTTAGGTGTTTCATTACCCAGCAACGTGCATCGGGATTTTGCAACTTGTCATGATTACGCAAGGGGTTTCATTGTAACGAGTAAGGAATATTGACGACGATCAACGTTGGCCAGCGAGCTGTGGTTGACATTGTTGAATGACTACAAGAGTTAGAAGTGTTCACCAAGTCTTTAGTCCGGAACGACAATGAATTCTCATCATTTTTCGCGAAGAGCTCCAGGTCCAACTATTCTTCCGGTCCAAGGTCTACATTCTCTTTCATAAAAGAGGGAGCACTCAACTTCTAGAGTGAGGGAGTGACCTCCCTACAAAATAAAGCAGAAATCTATATTACTCCATGAGACGGTGTAAAGAGATTTCATTGATTGAACTGAGTTTTACGGATATTTAAGTGTCTTAACGATGTCAAAATTAAGTGATATTGGACTCGTTAGATTCATCTTATCAAGACACTCGTTTTGACTATAAGCTCGTTAGATTTAGAATTCATATGAACTTCTAATTAGCCACCCAAAACTTTCAAAAGTAGTTTAATGGCTTGATATAGATTTGATTTGACAAATTTTTGTGTCATTTTGTTCTTAGAGATGGTTGGTTTAACTATGACTTTGTTGAATCGAAGTCATTGATGGAATTTGAATGTTTCTTTGTAAAAAAAATATTTTGAGAAAACCGTTAATCATCCAGAGATATTCGTGACAAATGATAAATTTTATTAACAAAGTTTCAAGCTTCCATGACGAATTTCTGCAGTTCAAAAATTTACATTGTCGGCAGTTCTGATACTTTTGACAATTTAGGCCAACTTTTTGCAGTTTTAAACCAGAAATATCGAAATGAAACAAATTAAAGGGATTTCTGTAATTTTTGAATTAATCATAGTCGGAAGAAGCCGTGAAGGCAATTTTAGCAATTTTAATCCATTTTTCGGAAATATTGAAAAATGTATTCTTCAATTTTCGAGATCACAAGATAGGATTAAGCTTTTGGGTTTGGGAAAAAATTTGCGTACGATAGACGTATGCAGCGCTGCGTACGATTTTGATGTTATACAAATGGTATAAGGGGGTTATACCCGTGTTATAACCCCTTTGTAACCTTCATGTAACATAGTGTAACCTACTTGTAACCTACAAATAAGTTCTGCGCTTCTATTATTAAATATTAAGAATTTATTAGTAGGTTACAAGTAAGTTATAGAAGATTATATGGAGGTGACAAGGGGTTATACCGCGGATATAACCCCTTTATACCCTCGGTATAACCTCGAAATCGTACGCAGCGCTGCGTAAATTTTTTCCTTTGGTTTGTGGAAGCATTTTTTTTTTTTTTTTTTTTTGATTTTTTTTTTTTTTTTTCTGAAGTTTAAAATGCCAAGCTTAAAGGAAAATGCAAAACCGATTGAATTTTGGAAGATTTGCCTACAGACCATTCTTTTTTTATGAAATTGCATATCTAACATCAAAACTTTGATTTTTTACATTAAGTCCATTTTATCTATGTTTGAAAATGTGTATTTTATTATTATTTTCTTAAGTTAAAATAGTGGCATTTTTTATGTGATAAGAAAGATTTGGGTTATCCGGGGTAAAAATCAAAATTTGTTAGACATGTAAATAAATCGGAATTTGGCGGTATGTACATAAAAATACCCCAATATTATATTTCTTTCAATTTATTTGGCCTGCATTTTATTTCATTTTTCTTTTTTTTTCTAGGCCATTATTATAATTTTAAATATATTTTTTTAAAGTTATGATAAAGCTAATCTTGAGAACATAAACTATCGGAAGAATATATCCAATCATCAAACCACCATCTCATCCATCAAAAATATATTAATAGCAGAGCCAAAATTCATATAAAATGATTCAACCACTAAAATTATTTTAGTTTTCTGTCAAATTAAATCATAATAATATCAAATATATAGTAAAAATAAAATAAAATAAAATTGATGATTTTGAACCGCCGAATTTGTTTATTTTTAAACAAAATTAGTTCGATTTAAAAAAATGGTTGGTTGAAGCAAAATAATGCTTGATGAGGTCTTTAAGAATTTAAAAACAGTGCATGATTTGATTAAAATTAGATTAATTAATGTTCATATTAAATGATGAGAAGATTAATGAAGCAGCCAAGAAAGATGAATTAGATAAAGATTTAGGAGAAAGTTCAGAGAAAGGAGTCTCTGCTAAGAGCCAAGTGACCAATTCCAAAGGATTATAGCCACTAGTTATAATGACAGCCTAGCCATTGCTATCCAAAAGTCATACTTTCCCTTATTAAATCTTCCCAAATTCTGTGCTCTAACTTGTCTCAACTTTAGTTGGAAACAAAATTAAGAATCCCAAGGGGGCAGATACCCTCACTTTGTTAATATAGAGTTCAAATAAGGGGGAGAAAATATTCTCCCTTTATAAACATTGCGCACTAATTTTTCATTGTGGCCCTGTATTATTATGATAATTTAGCTACCAAGTTGCAAGAAATTGAGTTATTTATTATTTTATTTTGGAGGGATTTACATTTAATGTATCAATAAAGTGTTACGGATCAACAAAAAAGAGAAAGAGGATCTTAGACATGTGACGAATATAAGAATATTCTAAGAGATTGTAAGTCAATACAAGTTAGTAGCTGGACAATTTCATCAACCTGCTTAAACCCAGCAAGGTCACAATTTGCATCAACTAAACAGGAAGAATGGATTTTAAATGAGTTGCATCGCATGAATCTATCCCAACTCATACTAATAGGGCCTCCACACCTAGGACTTGTGTAGATAACTGCATCGTATTACATGTCTCGAGGAGAAGTCCCCGTGCTTCTTCAACACAACTGACTAAGCATAAGTTTTATTCTTAGGTGGATGTCTAGCATGCTTAAGGTATTAGAGGTTTCCCTGACCAAGATGGGGAGTAAGTCCTTTGTGAGAATGTCTCGGCTTTGTAGCCGTACCTGTCTTCCTCTTTCTGCTCTAGTGGCTTCCTCTTCATTCGGTAGACATAAGTCTCACCTCTACTTTTCCTACCTATATAGGATCATAAGATTTAGAGTTTCCTTCCCTAGGCCTTAGAGCTACCAAGGTCCTCTTGGACGACGCAATTCGCGGATTGCTCACAATGGGGCCTCCGGTTGTGTTGGGTTGACTAACACGATCAGGTCCACTTACCATTGGTTATTTTGGATTTAGGAGGTTCAAAAACATATCGAATAATGCACCAACTCATCCGGAAAGCAATGAGGGAGTGACATGTGTAAATTTTATTATATTTTTATGCATGAGAGTGAAATTTTACTTCCATTTCCTTAACATATAATGCATTAAGCAAGGGATCCCAAAGACTTGATAGAGGAGATGCTAAGACATTCGAGCAGAGGCTCCAGAGAGCTTTGGGGTGAGAAGAGAGAACTTCTTGAAGTGAAAACTAAGAACTTTCTTTGGAGAGAAAAGTGAGGAAAAGGAGAGATTTATCTCTTGATTCCTATCTTACACCTCTTCTCCATCTTCTTTCTTGAGAGACTTCTTCTCTTTCTTAAGTCATAGAAAACAAGTTGGACTGACGAATTCTAGCATCCATCTCATTCCTTGAAGCCTTTAGAGAAAGAGAGATCACTCTCTCTTTGGTGTGAGGAGAGCTTCAACTCTACTTTGGAGAAGGCATTATTTCCTCCTAGAAGGAGAATTAGACACGACGAGGGACTCCTACCCTCGCTTTGGCGAGACTCCCTAAACTTCTGCATTTAATTTTCTATGATCTATAAATAGCATAATCTTTTTCATGTAATAAGGGAGGAAGTCATTTAGGCATCACTTTCCCTTTCTTTTGTAACGCCATTCAATATATAAAATGGGTCCAAGAGCTCGGGAAACACTCCCACTATACCCCGCTGGGGGCAATCACTGTATCACTCCCTCTCTCTCTCTCTCTCTCTCTCTCTCTCTCTCTCTCTCTCTCTCTCTCTCTCCTTCCTCTCCCTTGGTGTCACACCTTATGCCTTGGACATGGTCAACATTACAAATTTGGATCCAACAGTAGTACAACGTGGAGACATTGAATGTCGAGACATAAAATGGCCACGATAATGATTGAGGGTAGAAGAATATTGTTCTAGATGTGAAGACAACATGGTTAGATGATGGGCAAAATGGTGTTGGAATGTTAATGATGCTATTAAAAGTGACGAAATTGAATTTATTCTTTCTTGAAAATATAGAAGAGGGAAAATGAAAGCGACGATTAAGACACAGTGTTAAAGCAAAAAAAATGTTTATTTTTATTATAATCTTTTTTTTTTTTTTTGCAGAGTGAGCGTTTGAACCCAACATCTTGAAGTGCTTAATTTTATTTCGAACCAATGTGCTACGCATTCGAGGACAAATGCCAAAAAAGTTATTAAAGTTGATTTGAGTGAATAATTGGTGTGGCACAACTTAAAGGAAGTGATTCATACTACTTAACAATATTAAGGGGGTCTCTTGAGATTACATTCACCTAACTCTAGATTTAGTGAATCTGACTATTAAGCTTGCAATGACTTGAAAATGCTAACCAAAGTGATGCTTGAAAGTCATGGGAATGACTGACAATTGTTAGGATGAAGGATGATATATATATATATATATATAACCTTTGATATCTGATGAAAATTTTCTTAATTTTATGATAGATGATTATATATGTTTCTTGATAATTATATATTACATATACATACAAAGATATTGATGGTGAAGGGGTGAAAAAAAATCCATTGGTGTGAACAAAGTTTATGCTCTATAACGTATAAATTTTTTATCGAATTTTTTATAGATTAATTAATTTGTAATTTTAAACATAATAAATATGGTGTCACAATTTTCAATAGTAAATATTTTGGTGACTTATTTGCTAAAAGAAATGCTTTGATCACAGTTGGTGGAAAATCAATCGATATTCTTAGGGCTCGTTTGGGGCAGCTTATTTGGTGCGGTGGAGTTTTGAAAAAGCACCTGACATGTTTGGGTAAACTGTATTTTGGCAGCTTATGAGCTTTCAAAACACAGAGAACAGCGTTTTCACACCGCACCTATCTAGGTGCGGTGAGAGCTTATTGACAACGGTCTGACTTTTTCAAAAAAAATAAAAATTTGTAATAGCCACCGCACCTAACTTATTGTCAACGGTCTTACTTCCAACCAAATTCTTTGGTTGGAGGAGGCTCATTCAATATCCTACTTATATTTTATATCACCAAGAAATTATTTGAAATATTTTAAATGATAATGTGGACATTAACCAGCGACTTTAAAATATTTAAATTAATTCATAATTCCTAAAAAATACATATAAATAAATATGTAAATAAATAAAATAAAATAAGGATTGGATTTCCGTAATGGCAATGAGGGAGGAGCCGCACGTTGGGGAGGGCCCTTTCCGACGTATTGAATCCGAGTGAATAATAAGTCTTAACTGCTACTTAGAAAATATATAGATACGACAATATTATGCAGAAATATTAGAGAGAAGTTAAGTGCATGTCTCTCGGTATTTCATTCATATCTTTATTTTAGGGGCATTTACATACATACCATCCAATTTATATGTATTTACGTATCTATCACCTCAGCTTTGTATTTACGTTCCACCATTTAAATTTTGAATTTGTGAAATACATCGTTTTCATGTATAGGAAAGGTGATATGTATGTAAAAATTAAAATTTGTGTTAGATGTGTAAAAAACATAGGAATTGAGTAGTATGCATGTGAACTTTCCTTTTATTTTAAAATCTACTAATCTTTATTATGCCACAATAAATTTTATATATTTTCATTAAGTTGTAATACTTCTATTTATGGAATATTTTATTATCAAAATCATATCAAAATTTATTTATAAAAAAATATTTTAATTTTAAAAAACGAACAATAAATATATTTTTATGTGATGTTAAAAATTTGTAAAATGTGTTTGTTGTTATGTGCCAAAGAAATAGCAGTCAAAGAGCTGTGATAACCTGAAAGGCTTTAGCCTCATAACTATGGTAAGGTAGTTGATAGGTGATGGTAGTCCTACGATGGTGAGGGTTGTGAGATAGTGACTTGATGAAGGATGTCATGGTCTGGCAATGACAGCGGCGCGCAACTTTAGTGTCGATGGAGCAATAGCGATCCAATGACAATGACTATGGTCTAGCAATGTCTGTTGGGTGACGGTGGTTTGATGATGAAAACAGCTAGGAGATGGTGATCAGATAATGATGGTGGTGGCAATAGTAGTTCCTTTTGCTCAAAGGCAACGAGTCTGGTGGGGTCAAGCGTGCAGTCCAGACGATGATGATGACAACAATGTCATTGGTCAGATGATGGTGGCTCGACAACAGTTGTGTATTGTGAAAACGACGATGGTGTCAAGTGATCCAGTGACTACAATGATGTTGGTCAGATAATAGTGATTCAGTGATGGCAGTGTCCCGATATCAAGGTGTTATGATAATGGGGGTGGAGACAACCCAACAATGCTGCCTTGCTACGACAATGATTGAGAGTGATAATTTGATGATGATGCTGGGGTAAACACAAAAGCGACGACTCTCTAACAACAATGAGTCGACATAAAGACAACCATGAGGTAATGATTCAAAAATGATGGTGGTGGTATGATGATGGCATCTTAATGACGGCGTCAATATGGTTGGTCAAGTGATAGTGGTATTGTGGTGGTGATAATCAGATGAGGGTTGCTTGGCAAAATGACAGTGTTTCAATGTTGTTGTTCTGGCATGACAGCAGTGGCCTGATGTCAGTAGTCTGACATAACAGTTCTCTTGAGCGGTAGTAGCTTGCGATGGTTGATATAGTAATGGTAGCTCAGTGTTGACAGTTTGGTATAACCATGGTGGCCCATCAGTGGTTGAGTGATGGTGTTTTGATGACCATGACAGCTCATCACGGTGGTCTAGCATGGTCGGGTGATGATGGGCCAACATGACGACGGTGGCACGATATTGGTCAGATGATGGTGGTTTAGTGACAAAGATGGGTCGCAATGGTGGTTTGACAATAATGGAGCATTAGAATCCTTAAAAAGCTTGGAGTCATGTTCAGTCTTCTCATCCAGACCCAGCTCCCCTTCATGAAGAGAGTGGAGGTATATTTATTAAAAATTGGAAGTGGTGTACTACATAAATATTGCATGAATCTGGACCACTCCATTAGATGGTCGGGAGTGATTACCTTGATCGGATGTAGTTTTATGAATATTTGAATGTCCTAATGATGTTGAAATTAAACAATCTTAGGCTTGTTAGATTTGGCTAGTCTAGAAACTATATTGGATTATAAGTTTCTCATATTTGAAGATCATTTGGTCCCCCAATGTGTGTTCCAAAGCATCTATTTATGCTTTAAGTGTATGATTTTTAGGCTCACTTAGACTTATATCAAACAATTTTTTATTTTATTTGATTTGTCTCACCGAGACAGTTCATTTACATACATTTGAATGCGGGAAATTTTAAATTTTAAATTTAATAATTATGTGTCAGCATCAATTTTTGATGTCACAAGTGTTGGATGCCCTTCCAATATTATGGGAGCATGTAATGTGCATATGTACCCTTCTGCAGCTCAAAGAGTCTACAGATTCGTTTGTGGGCACATCATGCACCAAATTGAAGGTTTAGGGTTCGTCCCATTCTGGTCGTACTCAGTAGCAGTTGCCATCATTCGACATAGGACCTTCAATCTAGGGTGAGCATGACAACCATGTTGATGTATGTAAGCCCCAATCCAGACATTTAGGGTTTTATGTGGCTCAAATGGATCATAAAACCCCCCCTCAAAAGTCTTTTGAAGGTCAAAAAAGCCTAAGGGTCTGCCTAGCCCTTGGCATGACCACGCCTAAAACGGGTGTAGCCATGCCCTAAGCCACACCATTTGTGGTGAACTCAACCGTCGGCGTGACCACACCAAAGGGCAGCATGAGCACGTTGGACAAACAGAGACTTTGGCGTAATTATGCCACTTTTAGGAATGATCACACCTGCTTCTCCACATATCGCAAAATAGTCTATAACAGTGTGACCACACCGAAGCTTGACGTGGCCACGCTAGCCTAAAAAAAGCACCCAATGTAATTATGCTGCACACAAGCATGATCATGCTGGGATATTTTCTATGATGCTTTTAGCAAGGGCGCAACCACGCCCAATCTCGGGCTTGGTCATGCCATTTCGACCTGTTTTGCAGGTTTACATTTTGGTCTCTGTATTTCCGTCGTCAACACTGTCGTGACTACTGGATAGTTATGTTTGTCTAATTTTTCACCCAAAAGATGTACCTTTGGATACCTAGGGCTATTCCAGCTGAGGCAAGAGGCCAAATCAAGTTTTTGAACCAAGGGTTATCTCCCTTTGTGGGAAGAAGTCTTGGGGATAGAGTCATTTGAGCTATCAGCTGGGAAGGGACTTGAGAGGAGCTCTAAGGGAAAAAAAGATCTTCTCCTTCCCAAATCTTGATCTTATTCACCGTGTCCTCTTCATTTTTTTTCATTTTTCATTAAAATTTTGAGAGAAGAGCGAGGGAAGAACTTGGAGGAGCTTTTTTTAAAGAAAGGCTTCATCTCCTTTGAAAAGGGAGGGCTTTATCACATTGGAGAAGATGAAACTTGGTGACCTCGCCATTCTCTCCAGTAAAGAAAGCTTCTTCATTCTTTGAGGGAAGGAATGAACCAAACTTCATCAAATCAAGGTCGGAGCAAGGACAACTAAAAAGAAAGCTATGATCAATCATCACATAGGTGAAATTTATTAATCTCTCGTAAATTTTTTTCCTAGAGCCCCTAGGTCTGGATATTAGAGGATTTTGGTATAGGTTTTTGTATGTTTAGAGAAAAAACCCCCTTAGGTTAAGATCTTTTGTGATTTCCTTTCTAATCCAAAGAGCAAAACCTATCGTTTTCTTTTCTAGCCCTAAATTCAAAAGACGAGAGTGCACAAATCTCATTATTTGTCTGGGTAGTTTCATCCATATGGACGTTTGAAATCAACCGACTGAGAAAACGAAGACATTTCATTGGTTTTCATTTTCTCGGTCATGGAGAATCCTCTCTATGAGATATTCTCCAACTTATGTTGTGCAAACGAAGATGGGTGTTTTGTTGCCTTGCGCAGTAGAGAGTTGATACACCTCTCCATCATTTACCCTTAGGATCTCATGATATCGATAGGACGAGCCCGACTCCGTCCTCAAAATAAATTATTCTTCAATTCGTACACAAGGTCGCATTCATATGGTATGCATCGCATGAATTTTAAAATCACATTAAAAATATCCTTTTTTGCATGTGTTGTCGACTGAACGTGCACTTTTCCCATCTCAATTGTTCCTCGTTCGTCGACTCAACAGATCGACGACCACGGGCTCAATTGATTTAACCAACCATGCTTCATCAATCAGTCATCCTGACACAACTGACTATCCCTTGTCGGTCGGCCGCCCACGCCGACTTGATAGACCACCTCCATTCTCTCGACCGATTAGCCACCACAAGCCTAATCAGTTCAATCAGCCTTCCTCATATGCTCAACCAATCAAGCTGATTGCTGCTGGGTCTATTGACTTGACTGACTATTCTTCGTCAATTGACCACCTATTCCGACTGGATCAACCACCTCTGTTGCTTTGAACAATCAAACACCACCCATCTGATCGGTTCGATCAATATTCTTTGTAAACTCAATTGATCGACTGCCACCGGATTGATTTGCTCGATCGACCATTTTTCGTCGACTGGTCGACCACACTAGCTTGATCGACCACCTCCATCGCATCAACCAATCAACCACTACCAACTCTATTGGTTTGACCAAACCTTTTTGTAAGATTGATTGTTTGGTAGCCACCAAACCAGTCATTTCGATCAACCTTTTTAATCACATCAACAGATCAACCACCACCTGCTCGATCGATTATATCAATCTATTTTGTCAGGACTAGTTTTAACTAGATTGTTGTGGGTTTGGTTGCCCGCACCAGGAAAGCTGGCCGATCGACACCAGCCGGCTCGACTAAACACCTTTTGATTGGTCAGAATTGTGGTATCACATTGGTCGCCAATTGATAGGTAAGTTGGCCTGCCGACACTAGTTGGCACAGCCATAAGCCTGCCGATTGACCAATGGTTTCTTAGAGAAAGCCCTAGATTAGGACTTGCTTCCCTTGCTAAATCCTTATCGGATCCTAAGTGTTTTCCTTGCAACCCCTAGAACTAAACCTAAGCGGGTCAAAATCTCAATTTCCCATGGATGTAACGATATTCAATCTTTTGTGGAGGGATCAGAATGTTGCACTAGCAAAACGGGAAAGGCTTTGTAGTTAATTCATTTTGTAAGCGACAAAGAGTTGTTCCTCGAAGAAATTAAAAGGGAAAATTCCCCACAGTTGGTCGTTATAGTCGGAGGTGGCCATGGCGATTATCCACGCATGAAAACCTAGGCACTTATGCGAGAGTGCTAGGACGAGTACAACTCACTACTTATTGCTAGCATTTGTGTTGCATTATTTTCTTTGTCATTATGAGTGTATTTGCATTATACATGTTGCATGTGTAGCACATTGGTCCGAACGAGCGCCACGTCTTGGTCGACCGATCACCTAAGTCTGATAAGTGGCCCTGACCTGGTCGACCAACCACTTAGGTTTGATCGACCGCCTAGGCCTGGTCATCTGACCACCCCAACCCTATCAACCGACCACCTTGGTCTGATCGACTGCCCTAACCTGGACTAACTACCTCTTAGGCCTGACCGGTCGTCGTTGCCCGATCAGCTGACCACTTTGGTCCGTCCATCCCTTCTAGCCCGGTCGGCCAATCACTTAGGTTTGATCGACCACCACAGCTTGATCAGCTGACCACTTTGATCTAACCAGCCACCACAACCCGTTCGAACAATCACATGGGTCCAATTGGCCGACCCCAGCCTGACTGACCTAAGACTATGATGTCTCGGGTTTACCTCCTTGGTTGACCTAGTGAGTCAAATAACCAACATCATTTGCATGAGGCATACTTATGTATTTAAATCATTTGCATGAAGGTGCATGATTTGACTTGCATTAACAAATGTGTGCATGAAAAATCCCTTTTCATGTGCATTTTGATGAACTCACTTGCATGATCTTTTGCCTTTGACATGTAACATATTAGGTGTCCCTTCAAGCATCAACACTCGTGGTCTCTCCCACATGTGTATATCACATGTTTTTGGGGATTGATACTTGCATTTCCAGGGTAGTTGGCGACTAGCTACGCTAGTTTGCGGTGTGTGGAATCCCTATAGAAGAACACACCCTTCACCTCTTGTGGCACCATCTGGTTGCCACAAACTTTGCATGTTGTTGACTCAATTCCGGTTATGCCTTAGAGCCTCTGAACCCGTTGAGTGTGCAACATGTATGCATTCGAGTTCTGTCTTTTGCATGTTATTTGATGATCATCCATCGTGTTTTCTCATGCCCTATTTGAGTAATCACGATGTTAAACTTTATGTGATTCCTGCTCGAATTGCATTTTCTTGCATGCCTTTGAAGCAAGACAAACTCAGTAGATGATCAACTTTGTGTCAGTCGCAATGCTTTAATGAGCATTGTTCGTTGGGTGGATCCTGGGGAACAATGCGAGTTAAAACATCAGAATTGACACGGGTATGACTGTGCTAAGGATTCAGGGGATCTAACCTACCCTACATGTTAGGGGTCTACATTTTATGGCTCTATTTTAAAATAAAAAATACATGTTATTTTCTTAATAGTTATGCTCCTGAGAGTTACAAATAGTTATGCTCCTAGGACTCACCATTTGTTATGTTCTTGGGAGTTACAAGTCATTATGCTCATGGGAGTTACACGTTATTATACTTCTCGGAGTTACTAGTTTTCATTGGCACCTTTGCATTATTGGATCCATCCAATGAAGTGGCTAGTTGGTCAACTGGAGTGGCCGATCGAATGAGACGGTCGACCGATTCTGCTACCATCATTTTTTATTGATACAACTACTTTCATCTTTAAGAGGAGAGCCAAAGTGGTCAATTTCTTTCACATCCTTAACTTTCCTATATCATCATTGAAGAGATATTATGAGCAAACGTTCTTTTACTTGTTTTCCATTGTCACCTTGGAGCAACTTTGTAATTCAAATTTATTTCTAATCCAAGTTATTTCAAATAGAATCAAAATAGTTATTATTATTTTTTCTTAAGAAACACATTGATCCTCCACATTTCATCTCAAATGTCATTTACCACAATGGTGATCAAAATCTACATACTTATCTCCATGGATTGCACTTCTATATTATATTTTTGTTTGAATGCTTCAAATGTGAGCATGTTGCAAATAAAAATTAGCTTCAAAATAAATAGGGGGAGTCACATTGTGGATGTTGGACATGATAAACTATTACAACTTGTATTATAAACAACTTGTGAGCCTAATTTTTCCCCCTTGTCTATAATGCACTATCCTTTTGATTTATCCCGTGTAGTTTAGTTTTAATGAAAAAAAAATTAATATCCTATTGTTTTTATTTTAATGTTAATTACTCGCAAGTGGCCGGCTTGATCTCCAAGTTGGGGGGCAAGGAGGCCTTTTGACTTGGTCCCAATTCATTGTTTTTTAAATTTCTTTTATTATTTTATATTTTATTTTTTATATTTTATTATTTATTATTTATTTTCATTTTTCACAATAATGACTGGAAAAAATATTACATCAGGACTCCGCACGTAGAGTTACTTGCGGAGTCCAATGAAATTACGCCGTGGAGGTGATAGACCCGGTAACACAAAGAATATTCCTCTCGTGTTATTCCGTGTTATTCAGGTGTTATTGTGTACTGAGAATATTGCTGGTGTTATAATAACACAATAACACATTAATAACAATAACACATGAATAATACGGGAGAAATATTCTCTTGTGTTATCAGATATATTTTTTCTACATGACGTAATTTCATTAGACTCCGCATGTAACACTAGGTGCGGAGCGGTTAATATTTTTTCTAATGCCTGTGGGCTGTCAGAAAAAAAAAATTAAATAAATAGGGAGACAGCGGCATCTGCTGTAGTTATTGGGAATAATATAATAATTTTATCAATATTAAAATAAAGACTAAATTTGAATTAAAAAACTAAAGTCACCATGAGATCAATTATTTGTCTTTTAATTAATTTCTTATGGTTGGGAAGAAACTAAAATGAATGAGCGAACATACCACTTACATATCTAACGGCTATTTTTTTTTTAATTTTTTATATACACGCCACCTTATGCATGTATTTGAAAAAAATTAAAATGATGATATTTTTATGTGATGTGAAAATTTAAGATAGTATAATTGTAAAGATTAAAGTTTAGATATGTAAATACATATGATTCAAAAATTGTATATGGTTCATAAATTTATGCAAATTAAATTCATTTCATGTACTTCTTTGAAATTGTTCCATCAATTTAGACATTATTTGCTAATTCATCAACTCTATTAGATTCATGGGGTCATTTTTGATTAGAAAACAAACTTTGTTTGGTGATAAAAAAAACTTCAACTTTGGTAGTCATCATTAGAACACCAATCACCATTAATGGCCATTGGGTTTGAGTAAGTTGAATGGGCCTGCTCAAGCATGACATAATGCAATCATTTATCTTTAACAAGATATAAATAATAAGATGTTTGATGACAAAAATAGAAGATATTATAATATAATACAAATAAGCAACAAAATATCATGCAATAATTATTATAGTTTGCATATTTTCGTTAATTTGGATAATATGAACTATATAATTATAGATATTTTAAATTTTTAACCACCACTCGAAAGTCTGGGCCACTCTACCTTCGTGCCCCTAATTTAAATGAAAGATTATCCCAATTATTTTCAATTGTTTGATAACTCTACGTCACTCAGTCATTCCACTGCTCTCCATTAAAAAAAAAAAAGAATTATTTCAACTGTTGAGAGTAAGTTATCAACGATAAATCACTAGTTCGCCATTCTATATTTAGAAAAAGGATCGTCTTAACCACTTGCAAAATTACCCAAGGCCTTTTTTTTTTTTTTTTTTTTTTTTTTTGAAAAGTAAAACCACCCTTTATTTAGGATAAGAATTAATGAATAGTCATGATTGACTCCAACCACATGTCAAAAGTTGTTTGATACTTCCTAATCCATCTACAGGAGGGATAGGTTTGACAACCTTTAGTAACTTGTCAACCTTATGCCATTTTCACACCCATTCCCTCCCTTTATTTATTTGTTTATTTATTTAAGAAAATGACTATCAATACCATTAACATTATTCATGCCAAGAACTCTGTGTTTTCTGTGGTATTGTTATTGACATTGAAAGATGCACAATTAGGAGCAAAATTTACGGCTATAATGTGCATTGTCTTCTCAACCAGCCATCAGAAAAGTAAATCACATTTTGAAGTCACATACGACCTTCACATTTTGTGTGGATGATCTACACCGTCAAATATATGAGACCTTCTCAATATTGGATACATGTGCATCCACACGGGTTTCACAAATCGCTCCAATATAGTTTTGTCAAATTAAATGAAGCTATGACAATCATCAACTCATTTTGACTTCTAAATGTAATGTGTTAAAATGAATTAACTTAAAAAATTACATATACTTTGAGTCATTTGCAATATTTGCTAGAGTTGCCTCAAATGTTGGATCCTTTGGTTTAATAATCTTTATCAACAAACTAGCAAGAGCTTTCAAACTCACCGAGAAATATCTGCTAATTGTCTCCAATTAATGTTGGGATCGTTCTATTGCTCCTCTCATTGATTCATTCTGTAATAAAATATAAAGGGTTATTGCTAACATTTCTCTTGTTGACATTCTTGAGGAGCCTTATTATCCATGATGTCTATGCAGTTTATCAAGCAGATCCATAAATATAGGATTTGTCATATGAAACATGTTATTGAATCTGGTGGGGTATCCTCCCCAACCCATTTATCACCAATATAAGTGGATGTCATGCGGGGAGTTCAATCAATGTATGAGTTTTAGTATTCATACAAAAACATACTATCGTTGCAATTTTTCTTCTCAGGCTTTCTCTTTGTGAGTCCATGCTAAGTAAATGCTTTGTTCAGGTAAGTAATATGTTTGAATCATACAACGTTAACAGAACATATAAAATCTAGAGATAGGGCACAATGAGAAGACATAAATACAGAGAAGCATATAAAGTGCTTAAGCTAGAAAGAAAAATAATCCAAATCAGATATCTGATGAAATAAATAAAAAAACCATAGTTGTACAACAATAACTCAACAAAATCAAGTGTCCTTCCTATCCATTAAAAAAAATAGTCAACCCTACAGTCAAAGGGGATCTTCATGAATATCTGTTTATGAGTCGGTTCCTCCAGTAACTTCAAGGACTTTAGATACAACGGTATATCCTCATAAACTTCGAGAGTTTCCTCTAGAACTCGGAGAAAGTCGTGTATGGAGATGTCATGTGAAGTACCAACCTGAATTGTGCATGCATCCACCGTTTTTGTTAGTTGGCTTCTGACGAATGCAACACCTTCTTTTTTCCTTTTCTCTAACCTAGAATGCTTTTACCTACATGTGGACTTAAGTTTATTTTAGTTTGGACTTGGGCCTTCACCAAAGCCACTTACCTGCTCGACATCTAAGTCCTATAAAATACTTGCAAACGCTTGCTCACTTGGGGTGAGCACATGAGCGCCCGTTGCCACAACGCCACCAAACATACAGTCCAACTTCTCTTCCGGATCTAGTTCATTTCCACTGAATTTGAATTTTTTTTATGGTTGACACTACCTCCAACATATGGTTAAGATTGTTACTTCAAACAACCTAGTAGGATAAAGTAAGGAAAAATAAGTCTTTAATGGATATGTTATTACCTCTAACTTCTCAGTCCACCATTCCTCTGAAACATCAATAGTTTGTTTGATTGGATCCCAACCCGCCGATAGTTTCTAATCATTTTTCAACTGGTCCCACTTATACTTAAATTGCAACAGTCTTACTCCCTTCCTGTCACTTCCTTAAACTTCTTTATAATATTTTGTCACCCTTCCTTATTAACAATTGTGGAGGGTCTATTTCCCAACTCAACCTCCTTAAGACACAGGTCGGAAAATATGAGTGTGACATCCCTATCCCACATGGCCGACAAACCAACTTCTTTAATTTTCAACCCCCAACACAACCATCACCCTTAGCATAGCCACCACCCACCCCAACCCATACACCACCCAAACCCCCAGCACATCCAACACCAAAACCCCCAGCACAGCCACCACCCCATCCCCAGCACAGCCACCACCCACCCCCAGTTGACCTCACTTTTGTGAGGATTTACCCTAAGTCAACAACTATGGATAAGACATGCCCTGAGTCATTCAAATCAACTTAGGATCCTAAGGAATTTTCTAAAAGTCCTAAAACTATCATTATCATCAAATCCATCTTAGGAAAGAGATGTACTAACATTTATCCATAAACCCCACATCACCACATTGACCATTTGATCAACCCTAGACCATATGGTCACCACATTGACCATTTGGTCAACCCTGTACTCAAAGGTCACCACATTGACCATTGGTCAACCTTGGGTCCCATGGTCAACATATTGGCCATATGATCAAACCAACCCTACATGGTCCATACTTTGACCATATGGTCAACTCAACACCACATGACCAATTCCATGCCCAATTGAACCCAAATGGTCAAACTTATGATCAATAACTAATCATCTCGGGATTGATTTAATTAATTAATTAATTAAAAATTTCATGAAAGGCTTAATCCAAGCCCATCCATAGAAACCCAAACCCATCCATAAAAGCCCAAGCCCGAAATCTTCCTTGGTTCATTTTTTTTTGGGTAACCCATAACTCCATAAGACCTATAATGAACAAAAAACTTATTAAACACTTCAAGACACCTAAAGCCACAAATTTTGACCAAAGTCCAAGCTAAGGTGACTCCATCTCCTTGAACAAAATTTGACTGGTCAGCCAGCTAACACCTGAGCTCTTTATCCACCTCAATGGCTTGCCAATAGGACCAATAGCTCACCATCACCACCTTCTTCTCCATATTGGGCTTCATGATGAGCACACCATGGGGAAGGGGAAATGTTGACAATTCATGGATGGAGTTATCCTCTGAGCTCTTCTAGCATTTCTTGAGCCACCACTTATCCTCTCCAATAGGCCATAAGACTCCTAAAGGCCTCCAATGGCTATTTAAAGCCCTTACCCGAGAGATCTCAAGAGGAATTTAACTTCATATAAAGCCCTTAAACTCACTTGCACTCAACAACAAAACTACTCCCTATCCCCTAGACAGTTGATCCCTCGCCATCCAAATCTTTGAAATCCACTAGGGAATCCTAATTTCCCAGGCCAAAACCAGGGAAAATTTCGGGTTGACATAAACCCTATCAAAACTCCAACTTAAGTGTCCTAAAACCTTCCTAAGGTCCTCACGACACTTCACCAACAAAAATTCAGCCAACCCAAGGCTTCTAACCTACTCTAAGTCGAAGTCGAGCCACCGTTTACCAAGAACATACATAGGCTCAATTTCATTCCAAATTGAACCCCGAAGGAGCTTTGCAAGGTCATCACAAACATGTCTGCCAAACTCAATTGAGGCCAAATCTCTTGGGCTAAGGAATGCTTCGTGAAACCTAAAACTAGACTCGAGTCTGGTCTTTTATTAAAGAAATGTTAACACAGTGCTACTTTAGTCGTATAGATGTGTTCCTTTAAACGCAATGAAGCTTTAGGAACAATAATCATGAAGTTTGGTGGAAAATCTAGTGAAATATTACGTTTTAACTGGGAATAGTTCTTGGTTAATTGTCCCGCAAAGATGATGAATCGATGTCATCTATTTCCATGTATCAGAAATGGACGACATCGATCAAGATAGACCACTGATTCGTCCATATGAAAAGGACTGAACTACAGGCCATCTCAACATCCGCATGTAAGTTCCGCGAATCCGCACTCATCGCGTGGAGTTTTGAGGAGTTTGACATTTCAGCTGGCGTCGTGTTGGATAAGTAGAAAAATAGGATTTTCTATTTAACTAAATTCCAAAAATCTTAATAAACTTTAAAAATGCATATCTCCACCTAGAAAATAACAAAAATAAAAAGAAAATATCCCCAAACTCATTAGACCAAGGAGAAAATAAGAAAAATAAAATTGATAATGATTGATATTTATTTAATTTTTAATTATTTAAATGTTTTTTTAGGTATTTAAATTATGAAAAATTAAATAAAATCTCAAAAATTATGAAGTTCACAGAGGACATTTCTTTCATCCTTGGAAACAACCTATGATTTTTCTAAGGTTAGAAAAAGTCCCTAAACTGAAAATGATCAATTTTGACCAAATTTTATACTTATAATTAAGAATAATTATAAAAAAACCAAAAAAAAAAAAGGAAATTAAAGTTGAAAATGGCTAGAAAATTGCGGGTGATAAATTTAAACATTAAAATATTAATTTTCATTAAAAACATAAATGAAAAATTAGGAACTAAGGAGTAAAATTGTAAATTAATATTTTAATGTAAATTTTTAAATTGTAAATTAATATTTTAAGTAAAATTGTAAATTGTAAATTAACAATGAAAACACAGCAATACCTTATGTCCACCAATTAAGATTGCTACAGTGCAATTACATACAGGCCAACCGAAACATTGCCATCTACAAATGAAGCATCCTCTTTCATCCATCTTTCAATTCATAGCTGAAGCATAAAAGAAAAAAATTGTGTAGTATTGAATAGGTGCAACTGCAAACAGGACACCCAATAGAATGCTATGAACAAACCAAACTCTCTTTTACATCCAATTTTCAAATTGTCACACAAACATCAAACGAATTGACGAAACCCCATCCAATTATTTTCATTTGAGGCAATGACATACATGGCACCAAAAAATTTGCTATCTACGAATAAGCACCCTTTTCAGATGAACAACCAAAAACTTTGTTATCTTCAAATTAAGGATACACTTTCACCCATTCTCCAAATTCCATCGAAAAAACAAAAAATTGCATAAAAAAAAAACCATTCCTTCAAAAAATAGCATAGAGAATACCATTCCATTGAAAAATTGCTAGAAATCACATAGAGAAAGACATTCTATCGAAAAGTACATACAAAGCACAATAACCAAGGATCGTAGAAGGAAGAAGTGAAAGGCAATGCTAATCGCGAGAGAGGAGTAATCGAGGGAGAGAGACAAGAGAGGAATCACGCAGGGCGTAAAACACAATTGGGGGTCTAGCGAGGAGGAACTAAGGGCATGCGGGTGATAAGTGGAGGAAAGAACGCGGGTCACAAGGTCAATCCCACGGCTGCGTTTATTAATATCCCAAACCGCTTATTTGAATAAGCTAAGCGAACACACCAAACAAATGACACGGACGAGTTTTCAAAATGCAACCGCACCAAACAAGCTGCCCCAAACGGAGCCTTAATCTTTAAAAAAATAAAGATAATTCAGAATTGTTTAATTTTGATTTCAAGATTAGACTACATAATTTATTGTGATAAATGATATCTTAAAACCATATTCACACGGGTCATATAATTCAAAGCCAAAATATAACCTTGATAATATTTTGCCACATTAAGCTTTATCCTGAATCAAATTATCTGATGCAAACTTTAGGCTTTCCTGCTCAAATTTGTTTCTTATTCCTATATTAATATATAAGCCATTAACCATATTTACATGGAAATAAGCAGATCAAATATATCAAATTAGTTCTAATTTTTCAATCTAAATAGCTCGCTATAATCCTATAATTTTTTTTTTAAAAAAAGGGCATTTACATACATAGCACACAATTCTTATATATTTACATATCTAACACCTAAACATTCCTATTTATATGTATTTCACTCAAATCAACATCACATCAAAAATACCATCACTATTTTTATAACATCAAGTTGTTATTAATGTCAATATTAAAACTTCAGGTGTTAATACATAAATATTGTGTTGCGTACGTAAATTTCTTTTTAAAAAATAATATCAATGAATAAATTAATTTCATTTCAAACTCTAAAACCTAAAAAATATTAAACTAATTTATGAATATGTCATATTCCTCAATATATGCGTTGAAATAACATACTCTATACAGCAGCAGAACGTATGTTCTATATAATTGCTAAGAAGACTATAAAGCTACAGTTACAGCATGTTTAAAGCAGGGCAAACAAGACTCAACTTCATTTTAAAAAAGAGACAGAACTTCAAGCTGTCAAATAACACAAATGACGAGCATAAGAGGCATCTAAGACCTTAATGTTTACTCTATATAGCAAAAAAGCATCTAACTCAACAAAAAATTAAGAAAAAAATAAAAGATAATTACCGGAAGTAAATAGATATCAGTGGGATATCAACATCATTATCTTCATCATCCTCACAAGCAACAACAACATCCAGATGTCGCCTATATGATGGGACCTCCAACTTAGACACATCCTGCGCAAGCTCCACAATTTTCCTGTCCAGCCTATCCTTGTGCCTCAGGAACATGCTGTTGTACAGCAGGGAAGTTCCATGTGATATACTGTAGGCATTGAGTCCCCTGTTCTTGAGCCACTGAAGAAGCTCACGAAGGGTGATGTTACCTTTGATGATCCAGCGATCCCACACCGTCCAGCTCAAATCCTGATGCTTGATTACCTTTGGCGCCACAGGCTCCGCCATGGAGAAGAGCGGAAGGGCGAGATTTGCGAAAGTGTTGCGATAGTTCTCCAGCTTGTGCCCGCCAGCAATGACTTTGTAAAGCTCGAGGCACACCAAACCGGTCGCCATAGCCGTAGAGGTGGCGATGGCGGGAATGATCCTCCCGGCAATGAACTTGGCTTTCAGTTTGTCAACTTCTGGAATGCCGTAGTTTCTTGCCCGCATGTTTGCTAGCCCGGCTATGAACTCCATGTGGAAATTTGTATCATCATCCTGAGTATATTTCCTAGCATATTAGATAATAGAAATATAATAATAGAGGTTTTGGGGATGATGGTTGGGAAAACCGATAATTCAGGAGAAATTGATAAGCTGCATTTACCATAACCAAAATAAACATATGAAACCCATTAAAACTAGCTCAACAGATATAATCGAAAGTTCCAATTAAAAAATAATTTTACACATAGCAATAGAATAATGGCTGCAAAACTGATGTATTCCATTTTCAAATCAAAATATCGCAAGCTAAACAAGATTTAATGTGCTTGAAGATGGAATCTTCTAACTTCCCATGTAGATCAACAAAACCAAAAATGTAAGCAGTCAGACTAAGTGAATACTCAGATGATTATAAAATAATTTGGAAGGTAATAACCCAAGACAAAACAATGTTGCTTAAGAGAAAGCAAACTCTATCTTCAAACCAAAATGTGTTCAACAAAACTTTTCATTACATAAAGGAGGTGCACAGCAGATATCGATATACAATGGCATTCTAGTGCATAATACCTTTTCAAACTGTATAGGGTTCAAATGGTATCCAGGGGGTAGTCTCTTTGCACATTCTTCCAGCTTTGCAACAAGCTCATTAATGACAGCAGCGTCATCTGTAGAGGCAGTTGACAAGTTAGTTGCTTTCTCATCAGTAACAATTTTAACTCCCTTCTTGGGTTCAAACTCAGTCACAACAACTTTGTTGATCGCATCAACCAGCTTCTTTGGGTTATTAGCCCAATCGGGTATAGGAATTCCAAATGTCTCTGCTCTCAATATAGAAGCAGACATGATGAAGTCAACATGACTTGGATCGCAAGTAGAGAACTGCAATGGTCGGGGGAAACGTTTCGGTGCAGACCAAAATGATGACCCAGTGCTGGTAACAGCATCCTCAGGAAAAGTGAATGTTAGTTGCTTTATGCGATTGGCAAAGTAATCTTCAAACCTGAGATATGATAAGTTCAAAATTAGCAAAAAATATAGCTTTAGAAAATATATCTCAGATGATAGAATTGCCTGAATTCAAAACTAGAATTGACTGAGCTCTTTTCAAAAAAACAAAAGATCTAATCATAACATAAACTGAAGGATGCGTGACTCGGGGCATGGAGGAGGCCTCGGACTGGTTCAGTGATTCGGTCCAAGTGGGGCATGGCCGGTCGACACTTTCTCTAGGTCTAGGGTCGCCGCTCATTCCTAATAACAAGGATGTTTTCATCCATTTGCTTTTATTAGGTGTACATTATTTGTTGATTATAAATAAGTGGTCATTTCTTATGTTAGGAGCCTTTTGTTCATTTGAGGCTTGCAAGGGCTTGTGCTCCCTTGGTGGCAACTGTATCCCCTCGTTGGTGGTAGTGATATCTCGCCTTCCTTAGTCAATCCTTCGTGTGGTGATTTTTGTGTTTCGATTGGTTGCGAGAGTAGAAGTTCTTGTATCTTATATCCTTTATTAAATTAGTGCATCTCGCCTTTATTTTGAGTTTTTTTTCCCGACTAGGATTGCTTTCTTGGTAGTTCTTGTTGAATGTTCTCCAACCTCACTTCACCAATATCATTTGGTATCAGAGCTAGTTGAACCCTATTTTTATCATAAGGTTACCAAAATCCTCCCAAACCTAAACCCGCCAAACCATATCCAAATCTTGACCTAACCCTAATTCCCCTAAATATTTTTTATGCACCCTACATCAACCCCATAGACCCTATTTCACCTGTCAAATCTAAATCCACCTAATCATAGCGAAATTATGACATAACCCTCAACTAATTTTTAAAATTAGAAATGCTATATATTTTTCGTTGCACCCTAAATCAGGCTCATACACCCTTTCACCTCCCAAATCTAAATCCTAACCATGCCACAAGGGAGACAAGTGTTGCAAGTCAAAGGCTCTCCAATCCTGGCAGGTTACAGCAGCTTTGCCAGCTTCAACGTGGCTAACTGACACCATGAGGAGTCAGAAGCTTTAAAAAATGAGGACGAAGCTCCATCAACCCCGGCAGATTGATGCAGGGCAAGGAGGGGACTTCGAACTGGTTTGGTCCAAGTAAGGGAGGGTCGATCGCGGCACTTTCTCTAGGGTTAAAGTTGCCGCCCACTCCTAATAGCAAAAAATGACACTTTCATCTGTTTGCTTTTATTAGGTTTAGGTCATTTATTGATTATAAATATGTGATTTTTTATTGTATTAGAGGTCTTTTGATCATTTCAGTTTTGTGAGGGCCTGTGGTCCCTTTGTGGCTCCCGGATGACGAGTTTTTACCCACAGCTTTGGGTGGTGGCAACTGTATCCCTTCACTGTTTGTGGTGACATCCCGGGTCTCCTTCTTTCGTAAATTATTCAAGTAGTGATTTATATATCCCGATCGGTTGAGAGAGTAGGAAACTCTTGCATTTTATATCATCTTTTTGATTCGTGCATCTCGCCTTTGTTTTATTTATTTTTTTTCTTGACTAGGATTGCTTTCTTGGTTGTTTTTGTTGAATCTCCTCCAACTCCACTTCTCCGGTATCGAGCCCTCAACTGTGTTGCCCATTGTCTGCACTGCATGCTTACCCCCATGCCCCCTCACCTGTTCAGTCATGACGCACACTAGTCCGGTTACTTCAATGAATTTGATTTGCACCTAACTATTTTTCTGCATTTCTTAAATGCATGCATTCCGGTTACTCTCAATTTCTAATATACATATATTTTCAAAACATCCTAAAATACAGCCTCAAAGATGACTTTGAACACACTACAACTCAGCAATAGTTTATCACGATGTAGCTGTCTTCCCATCCATGATTAAATGACATAAGGCTGGCAAAATAGTCAACATCTTATAGATCAAACAAAAACTTGCTCCAGCTTAACAGTCCGCTTTCCACAAAATTAACCAAATAAAGTGGGAATAACCACTACCCTTTTGGCTGTATTAAACTTGCCAGGAATTATAGAAAATAAAATCAGCAGTAGTTGAAATAGCTATATTGCTGGACTAGTACTTTCAAATGCATCTATATGAGGATCATTTTCGTCCATTATGACAAACAAAAACTGAAATATGATGCGAAGTAAAAAAGAAATGAAATTTATGAAACTTACCTGAGTCGTGCCCAACTGACGCAATCTTCAAACGTATCACATCTGTCCTTGTCAAGGCACTCTATGACACGCTCGAGAAGATCCCTAGCCTGGGCATCACCTGCTGCCTTCATAGCACCCACATATTCACCTGGATCAGTTAAGAATTTGTTAGCCTCATTAGGGGTTTTCTCGAGCATGCCCTCAAACTCAGACCTGGCCCATGTCAAACAATGATCAATGTTATGGGGAAAAGAATGAACTGTGCACATAGGTGCCTGTCTTTCTGGCGGGTCTCTAGAGGCGCCATAATTCTCAGTAAAATGTGGTACAACCATTTGAGTGTTACATTTGGTACCAAGGGTCCCAGACTCCAGCAATGGCTTCTGGAAATACAAACATCTTCCATCCATATACATCCTTGCAGTTACGTTGTCCAAAGCATTTATAACAACATCCAAGCTCTCCCAGAAAGTATCATCAAACACATTTTCTGTTTCAGGACTAGCACGATTTTGCAGGGCCTCCATATGGAGCCTAGGGTTGATGGCAGCAGCAGCTGCTGCCGCTACAGTGGATTTTAGTTGCCCAATATTCCA